>NW_026923666.1:0-221789 GCF_032062105.1 Saccostrea cuccullata | reverse complement strand
AATGATGCTGAAGCAATGCATGTACTTGCAGACAGAGTTATCGGGTTGTTCGTAGGATTGATAACTTGCATAAAGTGAACATCATCGTTGAGGGTTTCAACCAAACATTTGGCTCCTGCCAGACCTAATTCAGGGAGATGTTGTGATGGTTCTAATAAGACATGAGTACCTTTCAATGAAGTTGAAATGAACACTTCAATTGCCATGACACAACCGGGATTGACAGTGACTGACTTAGAAACTCGAGCAAGGCCTGAATTGTGGCCGGTAGAGCGTCGGGCCTCCCAACTCGATTAAGTCTCGTAAGATATTGTTAAAATTCATGTTTGTTATTCACCATCGTCTTTAATAAATTTGGAAACCTGATTCACCAATTCTTGGACTTTATATTGGAAGACCATAAGGAATATGGCATCTTTACCCTTTACGTTTTATTACGGCCCACAGCGCCACTACTTCATTCTACCCGCCAACATTCCTTCTTCCCCGTTTACCCTCTAAAACGGATTTAGCCCAGGAATTACTTTTACGACTTACAACCAAAATCTAATGGAAAATGACACATGTTCTTAAAAATCTCGAATGAAATTAATTATTTTATGAAATAAAATGTATGAATTAATTTATAAAAGTCAAAACTCAATTTATTATAGAATATATCAGAGGGTCAATTTGACCTGATGATATCAATATCACTTAGTAAATTAAACCACAAAAACAGTACTTGTGATCATACACAACTTTTGGTGGGTTCATATTCTCTTAATTTTAACTTTTTGAAAATAAAGTTAATCTTAATTTACAAATGATAAATTATTTTCAAATTACGGATCGAGTGCATTGATATAGAAGTAGAAACAAACCCAAATCGTTTGAGACAATAGTCTGAATAGACCATTTACATGTATATAAGAAGTCCATGCATGATCATTTACTTATTTTCTTCTCAACTTAATGTATGCTGTATTTTATTACTAAGTATGTAATAAACATATTAATACATACCCCTTTCCACATCACATCCTGTATCAGCCCTCGACCAATATCAGCCCTGGGGCCTTCGGCCCTCTGGCTGATATTGGTGTCTCAGGCTGATACAGGATGTGATATGGAAAAGGGTATGTATTATTCTCTATTTATATGTACAAAATTTTAAGTATTAAATCTCAACAAAAAAAGAAACAGGTTCAAAACTATGGGTGACAAATCAGATGTGATAAACTGAATCAGGGTTCAATATTCCATATTGTATGAAAATATTATTCTTCAGCGGAATATTTACAAACCAATGAAAGAACTTTTTGCTACCTTTTCTTCATCTGGACTTATGTGCGATTTAACAGCGAAACATGCTTAGCAGCATAAATATGGATTCCTAAATGTTACATTTAAAATTCTTGTGATTTTATTTCATAAACCTTGTTTAAATAGAAAGTGTAGTCATCTGTTGAATTTTTTAATGTATCATTTAAAGAATCTAAATAGGTTTTTAAAAAAACTATGAGTGCAGTGAGAAACTTTATCATATGATCAGGAATTTGTGATGCTCTCTGATTGGTCTAAAACACAACCGAATACTATTTGAAATCTTAAAAACAATTTGTTTTACGAATAAAAGTTTGAGAAAAAGGTATGAAAAATTTGACTAAGGGGAAAATTGTCTTCAATACGTTGGCATATTGTAGAGGGCCCTGGTGACAGAGTTAGGGTTCATTGGACGAAATAGCACTGGTGTGAAACAATGTTCTATTTAGTGTTGTTATATACTGCAGATTTCAGTCCTGCGATTGCACTTTTTATTAACACGATTTAATCACTAAAACAATGTTCAAGTTTATTACAATGTGTAAAATAAGAAATAAATCATAATACAAGTTAAAAAAAAAACTTGGGGAGTTCCCACTAATGATGACATAGTTTGAGTAGGCATTAGCTTAAAAGCATTATATAAGCTGGATACACATTAGCTTAAAAGGAAAATTAAAATGCTTACTTCCAAGAGCTGTTTCCTTTATGTTCTTTGCAAAGTATATCAATACGCACATATCTTTTGTAAATTTGTTTTTATTACACACTTCCTCGCATTCATTGTTCTTGAAGCTGGATGATAGTAACCCACTACAGTATTTCTTAATTTCTGTAGCATTTGATTTCTTCAAAGTATTCAAGATTAGTTCTTTCTCATAAACCTTCTTCTTGCAAGTAAAATCGTTTATACTCTGGAAAAATTTATCACAAAGTGGAATTATTTTCTCTCCACTTTGACGGTTATCTCGATAATCTAAACACGTTTTTAAACTGCGCTGATTATATGCAGATACTTCAAAATATAAATCAACTGGTGGAAATCCCTAATAACCAAAATGCACCTACAAGTTACCGAACCACAAGAAATCACAAGATACCCCTTTAGAATTAATCTCAAAATTTGCAGATAACAACATTTTTGGGAAAATATGTTAAGAAATTTGATTTAGGGGCTCCCCACTTATAATTACAAAATGAAGATTTGACTTAAGCTTAAGATATTTCTTCATCCCAAGGCCTAAAATTTATTTGAAGATTCTCATCCTCACCCAATTGTTTTTATTTCGCTTTTTGAATGTCAAAATAATTTTCATGTATTATCTGGGTCAAGATTTAAATGATAGTCTTCTACAGCGTATAGAGAGCCTTAAATTTCTCAAATGCAATTCAAACTCGAAGGTCAATTCTGAAATGTCAAACTTGTTGGTATCCAAAGGAAGGTCTTGTCATAAGGAATTCAAATACCTCAGTGTGAAATATGAAAGTACGTCCTATAGTGTATACTAGCTGTTCAAACGTTATGGCCAGGGTTATTTTTTAAAAGGACAACTTCTAAGGTCAAGGTAAAAAATATTAGAACCTTTTGAAACCTTTTTTCCTTGAAATCAAACAGGTTTTCCAACATTCTGTGGAATTCTCATGGGTGCCAATTGCGCCCCGTTCTTATTAGACATATTTTTGTATTCATATGAAGCAGAATTTGATCAAAATCTTATACGTGAAAAGAAGAAAACACTTCCTGAGGCCTTTAACTCGACATTTAGATATATCGACGACGTGTTGTGAATTAACAATGGTCATTTCTATTCTTATGTCAATACAATATACCCTGACTGGCTTGATATCAAAAGATGCCACAGAAGCTTACACGTCTATTCCACTATTTGCATATTTAAGTTTAAAATGATCACGACGTTAATGGTAATCTTACAACCAAGCTTTATGACAACGAGATTTGACATATAAACTTTTCAATCGTCAACTTAATTCCCTTATAAATACAATATACTTTCATCTTCTGCAAACGGAGTTTATGTCTCGCATGGGATTGATTTGATATCTGAGCATGTTTACGGACGAACAATTTTTACAAAGACGTAAAGTTATTGACAAATAAGTTGCTGAAACAAGAATATTAGCAGTCTCATTTAAAGTCACTATTTCGTACGTTCTATGGTCGATATTCTGACTTGTCAGAAGAAAAGAAAAAACACTTGAGATTTGAACTTATTTTCAAAAAATGTTAATTTTTCCTTACAACTTTTGGTTCAGATGAAATAGGGCTTTCATATTATTTTTGACATGTGGATTTCCTACCACAAGATATTTCCGAGCATGCTATGATTTCTAACCACTCGATCTTGTTCTTCACGATTTAGCTAATTAAAAAAAATCAACTTCGGTGATAACCTCTGAATGGCATATGAAAGGGTGTTCATATTTGACACAATATGCAGTTAAAATGACATTTCATGAAAGCGGAGGACTACAATTCTTTGAATCTGCTTGTTTATATTATAAATGAAATTACTCGCTATCTATAGCATTTATTTGCCCAGCTCACAGAAATGTATTGTATACAGTTTTTGAGAATGAAATATATGGATTTAATGAACAGTATTTACGCTCAAAAGTCCAATCAAATTTAAGATCTCAAGAGAGTAATCGTTACCATAAGCGGGTCTAAAAAGGGTGGGGGGAGGTCAGGGTCCGCCAGCCCCCTGGAATTTGCAGAGTTATTAAAACGTGTTTATCGCTTTTAATAACAGCGTGACAGTTTGCTTGATGGGGCGCGCTACAATTTTGCATGCTGATTATCGTATACATACTATTTTACTCATCGATTGGATGTTTGATTTCAATGGAATCAATAAAACTTTGCATATAAAATACAAAACCCAGCAATACCACTGGCAATACTAATATAATCGTATTGAATGATTGTTCACTAGCATGCAGAAAACAACAATTACATGTGGACGGACAGAGCAAGTTTTACTTCCTATTCTGATGATATTGATAACTACGTAGTACAACAGCAGCAGAGCAGCCTTATTAATTACATTCTTTAAATTTTCTTATACGTATTTAAAACCCCATACCGTCAAATTACAAGAAATATAATTTACATGGTTTTTTGTTGGTTGTTTTTAGGACGGAAAACGGGCTTTGACTGATCATGCACGTGTTGCTGCTGACTACAAATGCCGTACTGGTAAACAATCATTCAATGTGAGTGGTCTGTATTAGGACCATTTCCAGCTTAGTTTTGACTTTCAGTAAGGCGTTGCATTCTCGACGTTACATAATTAGCTTCTGAAATTTACACAGCTTTCCTTCACTACTGAAATATACATGGGATAGAAATTCGGGCAAATGCCAATTAGTGTATCGAATAACAAATTACATTGTCTCCACTTGCAAAGAGGTGGAGCTTAAGTCGTCTCATCGTTGTCAACAACAATTTAAAGTTTCTGATGCTATTAATTTCTTAACCAATGAGAATCTATTCGCCATTTGACAAGCGGTAAACGTATAGCACCGAGAATGCCACGCCTTACTGAAAGTACAAACTAAGCTTGAAATGGTTCTATCAGGGTATTGTTGTATTCTGGAATTCATATGCAAATAGTATTGATTACATTGAATTCAAACACCCAATCGATGAGTAAAATGATAATCAGCACAAAAAATTTAGCACGCCCCATATCGAAAACAAAGATCTATTTGAAATTGGTAAAAAAAGACACTGGTATGAAGTTGAAATTAAAGTCAACGACAGCCTCCTAGGTTTTTCATGTTTGGAAAATAAGTTTACGTGTTTTTTTTTTTTTTTTTTTTTGGCTTGCTTGCTTGTCAAGAAATTTCTTGGTTGGAAATTTTTGCTACCTGGGGTGGAACCCCCCACCCCACCCCCCACCCAGGAAAAAATTTCTGGATTCGCGCCTTGTTACCTTCAGTTTTCAACTGAATATTCGAATATACCCCTCATTTCCGAACAGATGATATTTATTAGACCCTCAAATTGTGCTATTGCGATAAATAGTACAATAAATACCATAAATAATTTCGACACATTCAAAATAGTCTTGATGGCACTTGTAATTCTTTATGTTTATGCTAATGATTTATTTCATGAATGATTATACAGGGTTTTGCACTTTTCCAGTGATCGATGTTTAAAGTTTTTCAAATAAACCAATTTACATTTTTAACCCTTTCAAAGACAAAATATCATTTTGTTGATTGTTCATGATTTATTAAATGATTGACGTACAGGGTTTTGCAATAAGAGAGTCATCAACGGTTTAAGGATATCTGATCCTCAGCCAGGAAAGATAACTCCAAAAATTAATATTTAATTTGAAATGCATCAAAATGAAGCTTAAAAATGAAATTTTTTTATGCAACAATTTTCATTTTATTCATCTTTATAAGATTCTATGTTTTTGGAAGTCTTAGAAAAGGTCTTATAAAAGTTGACATTTGTACCCTACACAAGGAAAAAAAAAAGATTTTCTTGAATCCAGCCTTAAATACCAATGTTGATTAGCATAATATGAAATAAGAAGTGATTTGTGGTGTCCTGCAATGATAACAAAAGCCTTTTACACTATGTATTATAGAATGCATGATGGAAATAGAAGACAAAAATACCAAATAAGTATGAAAATCATGACAATTTCTCTGAATGCCTGGAAACCTATCGTTTTTTAACCTAAAATATATTTGTTGATCAATTTGCAATTAGAAAATGCATTGCTGATATTCCAATTCGCTTTTTCTGCAAGAATATTCCAGAGATTTGTAAATTTCCTTATATAATATGATTAAGTTTAATACTTATTGGAGATTTGTAAATTTCTTTATAATATGATTAAGTTTAACACTTAAACTTTTAAGAAATAATGTGGATAAATTTACATATCTTTGTGGATTCAGAGATACTTTATTGAGTATTTTTGATTACTTAACTGCAAATTTTATAAAACTGAGGATCGGACTACCTTAAGTTTCATTGTTTGATGTTCTATCAGATTACGTGTACATACTTATAACATCTTATCTTTTTTAACGTTTTCGAAGTAAATTACATCATATTAAAAATCAAAAACTGTTTTTAAAATGAAATATGGAGAGAACGGAGGTAGTCAAGTTCAAAAGTCCATTACATCAACATAAATACAGAGCAGAACAAAAAAAAACCTCTAATACATCAGAGATTGGATCTGGTGCCATGGAACAGTAAACATCCCCTGTAGACTTAACATACCCACCGTGTGCTCGATCCTTGTCGTGGTCGGAAAAACAGGAGTATCCATGATAGTATGGTAGCATTTTTATATCCCCTACATGCAATATAAATTATGTAAACATGCAAGAAAGTATGTCTACATGCAAAATAATTACGAGGGTTGATCCAAAAGTAATGTCACAACTTTGATAAAATCGCTATCCGTCGACGTAAAACAAAAAAGTCATGAAAGCTACATTTATTTCAAATCAGACCTGAAAATTTTAATTCTACATGATTTATACTTTTCAAAATATCGGATTATATACAACGTGCGATTGTGGTAGTCGCCGCAGCTAAAAAATGTCATATGACGGATATGCGACGTCATATATTTAAACGCTTCCTTTCGTTTCATTAAAAAAAATATTTGAGATTTGATATCCACAACACGTTCACAAATTTTACTTTCTTACCCTTAGTACCCATCGTACACTCACACTTTTCATAATTAATTCTGTCAAAATTCATTGAACAGTAGTAAAAAAAAACAACTTAGAATTTTACATATCGCTCTCTTCGTCTGTCTTTTTGACAACGTCACACACTATATAACATTTCCGTCCGCCCTCCCATCTTTCGGTTTTCTTGTCATCTGCTGAGCATTTAATGACCCATCACTCACCGAAAATCGCTGAAATCATCTAAACAAGTCTCTTATTTACATTCTTACCTCAGAAAGTCTGGTGAATCAAAGTAACTGTCTCTACTGGCGATTTCTCCATTTTGAAGCAAAAATACATTACAGTTTGTTTTGGCTTTTTTGTCCATTTTGACATTTGCTTTTTTCAATGCACTGGAATAAATCAACGATGTTTTTCATAAACAAGAGGCCCAGGGGCCACATCGCTCACCTGAGCAATTTGCTAGGAACTGCAAGTTTACTGATTGGGGGGGGGGGGGGGCTTGAATTTTAACATCCTAGGGGGTCTGGGTTTGAACAAACTTGAATCTACACTACCTGAGGATGATTCCATATAAATATCACTAAGCATGGATTTGAAGTACTTGAAAAGAGGATTTTAAAAGGTTTCCCTATATATTCCTATGTAAAACTTTGATCGGCCATTTTGGCCCCACCCTACCCCTGGGGATCATGATTTGAACAAACTTGAATCTACACTACCTGAAGATAATTTCACCTGAGTTTCATTTTTCCTGGCAAAGTGGTTCTTGAAAAGAAGATTTTAAAAGTTTTTTCCTATATATTCCTATGTAAAACTTTGATCGGCCATTTTGGCCCCACCCTACCCCCGGGGGTCATGATTTGAACAAACTTGAATCTACACTACCTGGTGATGATTCCACATGAGTTTCATCTTTCCTGGCCCAGTGGTTCTTGAGAAGAAGATATTTTTAAAATGCCATTAATTTTTCTCTAATTCATAATTATCTCCCCTTGGAAAGGGCTTGGCCCTTCATATGAACAAATTGAATTCCCTTTACCCAAGGATACTTTGTAGCAAGTTTGGTTGAAATTGGCCCAGTGGTTCTTGAGAAGAAGTCGAAAATGTGAAAAGTTTACAACGATATATTCGACGAGACAACAGACAACGGACAAAATTTGATCAGAAAAGCTCACTTGAGCCTTTGGCTCAGGTGAGCTAAAAAAAAATAGCAGTGATGTCATATAATTTTCAATTTAAGACTAGAAAATGATATAAATTTTTGTCTTTTAAAGTATTGTTCGTTTACCCCCCGTTCACACATAGACGCCGCTTCTACTACGATCAAAGCTTGGTCGAAAGCGTGGCCGATCGTAACAAATCGCAGGAGAAACGTCGTGGAGTCGTCATAAGCGTAGTATGATCGCAGTAGGGTCTTCATGATCGGAAAGCTCTACGCTCTCACCACTTATTTTGAACATGTTCAAAACAAGCGTAGCAGGATCGTGGCCAACATGAATCGGGGTTAAGTCGTAAAAGGAGCGTAGTAGAAGCGCCGTAATCGTACAAGCAGCGCGAAAGCATCGTAGAGAGATCTTCGTGATCGTAGTCGAAGCGCCGTAAGAGCGTAGGAAATTAACAAGTACGCTCATACAACGTTCCCTCTACGTTTGTACTACGTTCCCACAACGATCTCTCTACGTTGAAGATCCTACGAAGACCTACAATGACCTTACGCCGATCATATCACGACCTATCAGACAGGAGTTTGTTCTTATATAGCGCTTTTATTTGACCAATCATAATCTGTAAACTACATGTAAAGGGTGACACTATACCTGATGATCATTTGCAATTGAGACTTTTCACATCTTGTTACAGTTACAATTGAAAATGCCCGTAAACAATGTGGTTAAGGCCGCAAAAAAAAAAAAACTGCGGTCGCTTTGCTAAAATCGTACAACAAAAATCTGCGGTTGCAAGATATATTTCCATCATCGCAAAAATCGTACTTGAAGCGCAATACAATCGTTATATGATCAGCACCACCGTAGCGACATCGCGGTACAGTCACCTAGGTCTGTGTAGCGTCGTAGTATGGTCTTCAATGTCGTAGTGGCAGCGTAGCGTAAACGCAGTAAACACGGCCGCTTGTCGGCAACAGTCTGCGTAACATCGTAGTAGAAGCGTGTTAGCAACGCGTTTGACGTAGGGAGATCGTAGCACGGTCGTTACGAAGACCATAATTTGCCAAATTTGCTCTATTTAGACGCCGATCGACTGCGATCTGCCCCGATCCAAAAAAATTTCAGATCGTGCCTTGATCGGTATGATCGCCGTAGAATCGCAGCTCTGTGTGAACGGGGGGTTAGGCGCTTTTAAAAGATGCTTTTTAAAGGCCCTGTCACACCAAGCTGCGTTCACACGGAGTCATTACGGCGTTGTTAAATTTTTAAAATCGCCGTGGAATCGCAGGAAAATTGCACAAATTTCTGTAAAATTTTCACAATATGAAGATGTCACGGCGTCTCTACGTCGACGGACGCGATTCTACGGCGATCTCACGGCGTTCTTCTGCGTTCCCACGGAGATCTCTCGGCGATTGACTGCGCTTCCGCGGAGTTTTCACGGCGCGTTAGGAGTTTTCACCTCGTGTTCACGGCGTTCTCACGGCGCTGGCTGCGTTCACAATACGTTCACAATGCGTTCTATACTCATTGATATATATTCAGAAGGAATGTAAAACATTTTTGTTTAAAGTTTCAAGTTACACGATGAAAAGACTTCTAATCATGCCAAGAAATATTCTTAATGATTAAAAATGTTTTATTTAAATAATTTAGTACTAAATTATTAATAGTTTTATGATCAAACTCCTTTTTTTCAATTTTATTGCTTCAGATGTGTTGTTAGATTTTCTTTGATTTTATTATGAATGAAAAAAAAATAAACATACTGAAAAGTTTTCTACAAAATTTAAGTGTAACAACAGAACAAGTTCTGGTGTAATTTTCTCTTCCATTTTTTTTTCACTTAAATGCTCATGGTGCAACAAATACGTTGGAATTATTGCCCTTGTTTTGTGAGCTGGCTGACAACGCTCTAACAACGCCGTGAAAGCGCATTGTGATCGCCAACGGACGCTGTAGAAACGCCATGGGAGCGCAATGATCGCAGTGACAACTCCGTGCCGTCGCCGTGTAATCGCAGTCGAAAAAATCACAAGACGATAAATCTCATTAGAAGCGCCGTAAAAACGCAATAGAAACGCAGTGACATCTCCAAGGACTCCGCGACATCTCCGTGAGGTCTCCGTGGAAGCGCAGTTTACTATCACTGCGTTCGTACCGCGATCATGTGAGTCTTCACGGCGTTCGTACGGAGCTCCCACTACGTTGTTGGAGATCTCACCGCGCTGCTACGGCGATCGTACTACGTTTCTACTGCGTTCTTATCAGACCGCGATCACACGGCGCGTACTTTGTGCATGCCCAAAGTGATCGCCGTTCCCTGACGTTCTAGGAGACACTACGCGACCCTACGGCGTTCAGTGGAGATCTCGCCGCGTTGTCACGGCGCTGTAGGAGACTCTACTGCGATCACCTCGGCGTTTTGCATTTTTTGAAGACGCCGTGCAGTCGCCGTGAGGACGCAGCCCCGGTGTGACAGGGGTTTTAGTGTTTGTCTTTTTTTAATACTAAAAAAAAGAACACTTTAATTTGTGACGTTCGGTTTTGACGCGGCGACACCCCTATCATATATGTTTTAAACATCTATAAAATAAATTCAGTTAAACATTATTGAATGAAAAATTAAAGTTTAATCAGATTTATATTTGTGCATCTTTTGGTATATAATATTTGATAATATGACGCCAAATATAAAAGATATGGACACTGTGACATTACTGTTGGATCAACCCTCGTATGTACAAATACAAGACACTTATTCTGAACAGAGTTTGGTTTTAATATATATATACGTTTACTTACTAATTGCAGGGTTTTTTTTCAAATTCATTTCAAAAGTGTGACAAAAAATCTTTGTTCACAATGTAAATCATCTTAATTAAGGAATAATTTCTACTAATTTGAAACTATTGTTACCTTTCCGACTGTGTAATTTATTGATATTTTTTTCCAATATATATTTCATCTCACAGGCACCTGACATTAGATATTTTTCTTTTAAAAAAATACCCATACCTTATAATAAACTAGGGTTTACTATTAGGTATGGGTATTTTTTATTAAAAGAAAAATGAGTAAGGTCAGATGCCTGTGTTTCCCCTCTCTCTCTCTCTCTCTCTCCCTCTCTCCATAGTTTTTGATGAACATATCAAATTGATTTGTTTTGCAAATAATCATAGACAAAGTGTTCGAGAGTACTTTAGTAACGTTATTAAATATTGTAACCTAATTCACAATAATTAAAAAATCATTACGAGTGATTTGATTTACATGATTAATTCTACTTCAAAGTTCCTTTCTCTACAGAATGCAGATTCTTGATGCATGAACATAATTTTCCCTATCATAAAGTCTATAATCTGTGTAATTATTAATTTTTCCTGTCATTAATTACCTCTTTGATTTCAGTTTTTAATTTGAGAGCACTGTTGTTAATTCTGATCTGTAAAAAAAAATTGCCGAGTTTTGTCAATAATGGAAAATACGTTAACTGAATTATTTGTTTCTTTTAAAAGTCCGTTTTGTTTATTCTTTTTTTTTTCAAATCTCACCTTCTTGTTAAATTTTCTAAAGGTATAGATAAAGATAGTAGATTTTTTTTTGTTCAGTAATTGCCTATATACAGCCTAAAAAAAAACCTCTTTGAGCTACACATTTATAAACATAGACCAGAGCCTATTTCAAAGCCCCATCAAAACACCATCATGTTAGAATACTTCACAGCAAGATAAGAGTTTGCTTTTACATAAAAATTTAATAAGAATTATCATATAAACGTTCAAAAATTTCAAGGTTGCTTGATTTTGACGCATGCTATCATTGGATTTTATCACCCTTTGATACACGTATTAACAAATACCGTGATGCTTCAGATTAGATAGTTTAGAAATTATATCAGAAGCAAAAATGATATGTTTATTGAATAAGTGTTAAAATTACCTGTCATGCATAATTAATGAATCCATGAGACACTACGTTGGTGTTTTGTTTCCAAAACTGCATGCTTCACATCAAGACAAGGCCAATTAACAAACAATAAACTCAAGGGGTTTGAAAAGTGAATGTATCATGCTGAAATATATCGAAAAATCAATGAGTGATTTTTAATGTGGTATAGTAGTCCCCTTTTTGTTGTAAAAAGTATAGAAACTGAAGCAGAAGCTGCTGTAAAGATGGGTGGATAGTTGTGTTTTTAGAGATAGAAAGAAGATGGACGAACTGAAGATGTTCATCTTTTATATTATCCTCATTTCCATTTCGGGTATGTTTTGATTCACATATAAGATTCATTATATATATGATATTATTCATAGTTTTATCTATTGAAGTGTTTCCACTTATTTAAGGAAGATAAGATTTTGTTTAATTTCAGAAATATTTAAAGTTAAATTGCATAAATACCCTTTAAATTGAAATTTTGGGATTGCAGAAGATAATTTTTTCCCCTGTCTAACAATTGCGCAACTTGACAAAGAAATAGTAACATGAGATTAAAATCCTTGGCAGGAACCATATATTTCGAGAATTAACACGTTTTCCTTTTCAAACTAATATAAAAGTAGGATTTTTTAAAACCTAAAAGTAATTTGAAATAAGGATTTCATAAGTTTTGGGATGTATGCATAGAATAAGTAGAGTTTTCCAAACAGAAATACTCTATAGTAAGCCTTCCAACTAAAATCAAATTGAAATTTAAAAAAAAAAAGCTAAGAAAACTATTCTTTAATGTAATTTATTAATTTATTTTACATTTTCAGTAATTTTTATCTGACTCTAGGCACATTACTTTTTTCCAATATGGATTTAAAAAATCATCATTTTTATAGATATACTAGTATAAAGAGAATAAAAATATTTATGTATAACATGATGCAAGACCTGAAGAAGGTATATCCTGTGACTGAGATAAGAAATTCTTCATCTGTAAGAAATAAATACTAACCTTTACTTAACCTTACCCTTTAGTACTCGAATTTCTTATTTGCAAAAAAGAAGTCTCAATAGCATTTGTAACAATTAGGTAGAAGTATAAGAAATTTTAATACTTTTTTGTGCGCAATGAATATACAGTTCTTTCTATGGGTGGCACTGTAGTTCTCTAGTCGTTAATATTATATACTTTAATATGTTATTATTATGACAACTGTTCTAACTGTATCAACTTTAGAAGAAGAACTTGTAAGTTTTAAGAACCTGCAGGCATGTTCACGAAGCTATCTTAGGACTACGATGTGTCCTAAGAACGTCCTAGGAAATGTCCTAGTCTTAAGTCAGTTTCTCGAGGCTTTCCTAAATTTAGGAACTTTCCTAAGTTTTTCCTAACTTTAGCACAACATAATACCTGTAAGATCATCCTAAGTTTGTTTTGATGCTTATGATTTTGGACATTGCAAGTATAAGCTTTCTTGTTTCTCAGTCCGTTTATGAGCTGATGATTTACACAAATGATTAAACAAGAAATGTTACCCATAAGCCTCTTTTCATATACATGTATGCTATAAATGTCGAATGTGCTGTTCCGAATATTACCTAGTACAAATTTTGGATATTGTTATAATGAATATTTTCGGTATTGGTTGGAGAAATATAATACAACGCTCCTCGGGCAATGATATGTGAGAGGGGAACCCTTTTATTATCAGTCGATCTGCTCATTCCATATCAAATACTGTACAAAGTAAATGAAGACAAACAAGGTTATTATAATGAGGGTAATGTTTGAATGAAAAAAAGGTTATGAAAGAAGTTGAAACCTAGACCCCGCCCCCTCTCTTGCTCTCTCAAAAATAGGATTTTCGGGTTTGGACAATATTCTTTCCCTTTTTTTTTTTGATTGTCAAGTTTTCTCAGGTAAGTTGATTTTTATTTATCTCCCCTCCCCCCCCCCCATTTCATGACCGTTGTTATGATACTGTCAAAGATATTCATCACATACGTTGTATTATGACCGCCACCCACCCATTCTTATTTTTAAAATGCCATATCAATACATTTAATGAATATAGAAACAAATACCCCCTCTTTCATATGCTAATAATTGGTATGTAGATACAGATACAGTACAACTTATGATCATTCTAGTAACATGACTTTTTTTTGCGATATACATATTCGTCAATCAAAACTTCCATCATAGATGCATAGCAATAAACTTGTCTTAGGAAAATAAGGAGGGGCCAGCCCTCCACCCCCTCCTCTCGATCTTCTAGCATACTACGTGCTATTATGAGACAATGAAACTATTGACATGTTCTAATTTTTTAATTAACCGGTTGGGAGAACATACAAAATTTTAAAAACTTGTCATTCAAATGTTTAAACAATTAAGAGTTTTAATATCCAAGAATGAAATTTTGGCTTTAAATTACTAGTGATTTCCCTGATTGAATACTTTTTTCGTGTCCTACAAAATTCATTTTATTTTGAATAAGCTTATTCATAAAAAAATAAAATAAACTTTTATAAAACTTCATATCATAATCATCATCAAGGTAGATTACTGAGAGGTTATGGTTTTTTAAACTACTGATCTTAACTACAATTGGTTTGTTTCAATGCGATTTACAAGCGGTATAAAATATTTTATATCAAAAATGCAAACATTAAAATATACTGAGGTCACATGGACATGTAAATGGATTTCCTTTTTTATGTTATGTAATTTCTTTCCCGTAAATGTCTCCAAAATTTTATATTTATCGATAAATGTTTAAGAAACAAGTGTTCATTGTATATTAGGATGTCCTAACTTAAGATGTTCCTAAGTCACCGTCGAGATACATCTTATGACATGTCCTAAGTTGATCTTAGGATGTTCCTAAATTTCTTCCTAAGTCATATCTTAGGAATGGTCTTAGGACAAATCTTACGAAAGTTTCATGAACATGCCTGCTGTTTCTGATCCTTTGTGTTAAACAATAAAATATGTTCAAATCAAATTCTGGTCGTCCATCTCAATTTTTTCAGCCCAGCGGGCTACTGATCTGCATCTAATATTTCAGCTGCAACAAAGAATTTCTCATATTTCTACATGATTGTCACAAGTGCGTTTTGATACTTTTTTCTTTGTCTTTTATCTGCATGCATGTCAATTCATTGATTTCCTAAAATATTGGGTTTGAGACCCTGTCAATTCATTGATTTTCTAAAATACTGGTTTGAGACCCCAAAATGATATGATATATATATAATGTCGGGCTTTGTCGAACTAATCAGTAACAACAAAACTATATAGAGATACCGGTATTACGAGCGCGCTTCTTGAGTTAATAAAGTATTTTCGAATTCGCTAAACTGATCTGTTTTATCTTTACATACATACTTATAGTCCTCTTCGTGATTTGAGCACATAAGGCCTGCACCGAGGACCTCCATCTCTTTTTATCTTTACATTATTTACAATATGTTATTAATTTTTTAAAACAGGATGATTAATAATGTTTCTTTTACGTACGTCTACATAAATTTTTCTTTCTCATGTTCAATGATCCATTAGGAATTTTTTCTAAATTAAAGCTATTTCCCTGTATCTCTGAACATTCAATTTCAAAATACGGAATAGTGAACCAAGGTTTTTAATTGGCTGATAGACAATTTTTTATTCCATTTCGCTAGTGATCTTCAATGAATGCCTTTTGTTCAAGTTCCTCATTTCAATACCATAAATAATTAGTTTTCTATTTTCATTCCGTTGTTTTTGTTTCATTCATTTTATTAGCTAGAATTTTTATGTCGTCGTCAATACATGTTTTTACAACAGGAGTTCCTTTTCAACTCTTTATAATCTTTCATTAAATATAAATATGAGAATACTAGAGTTTGATACACTCCATTACTGTCCAAAAAATGATTTTCTAATATTTATTTGTCAAAGTCGAGGATTCGGGTAAATTCATTTAAGTTTATATAAGGACAATTCTATGTCTTTTACGAGCTTGTAGTCTAATTATTGAGATGAATAATTTTGAGTTTGTCTGTATCAGGAATCTTTTAGTTGAGTTTTTTTTATCATATTCTAAAAGAGAAGCTTCAGTAAAACAATAAAACACGCGCAACAGATTCATTGTTTTTATCGCATTTTGGTGTTCAAAAATATTAGATTTTAATAGAATTTTTTTGATTGGCAAAGTTTGCAAGAAAAGAGGAAGAAATATATAAAAATTTCACCAAATCGTTAAAACTCAGAAAACAACAAACATTACAGAAAATTTGAGATGAAATATCGGATTTTCTTTTTACGCTTGTCACAAAAATTAATATTTGTGGAATTTAACGATGTAATCCGAAGTCAGATTCCTTTCTATCGATCCAGGACCTACAATAATTTGATCCTCTTTTTGAGGAGCACGTATTTCATCGAGTTTTTGATATAGCTCAAAGGTGCCAAAAAGGCTTCTTTTACCTGGTTTATTGTATAAATTACAAAAAATTACCAGTATATTGATTATTTCAATGTATCTACTCAATAACATGGACGAAAAATTCAATTGTTTCTAGAAAAACCGTTTAAAATCTAACACTGACCTACATAACTGTGGTCCGTGTATATTTTGTCAGTGCCATTTTACGATCCAAACAAACACTACACCTGTAGTAAATATATAAAATAAGTATTTGAATGGATATAGAGTAAAACGGAGTTGCTGAAAATCCTTGAAAAGTTCTTATCCTTTTCATTTGATAAGCATTTTAGTAACCAAATAAAAACAAATAGATTTTAGGCAATATCACTATAGTTTCCTTATAACTTCTTCCTTTCATGGTTAAATCTAAGTTTGCTTCATTGTATTCATTCCTTGCCCGCATGGCAAAGTGGTAAGAACGTCTGCTCCGGAGTCGCGGACTTGGAGATGGTCCCTACATTGTGGGTTTGAATCTTATTGAGAGACGTGGAGATCTCTCCTCTGCATATAAATCAAGTTCCCGTATCAAGAAAAAACTGGAGGCAAAATTGGCCTCTTTACCCAAATTATGTAAATCACTGCTCAGAGATCCATTCTGATAGTGATAATTTTCCACACACTGTTTTACTGTGCTAATCAAATGTTTATAAGTTAAAACTATTACCGGGGGTATTTCTTAATTAAAAAATCTAAATTACATACATGTAATGCAAAATGTAAATGCCTATTCTGCGCCTCAGAAAAGTCCATGATTTGATGCAAAAATAAGGAGTAAAAAAATAAATTAATAAATAAAAAAGAATATTACAAAAGACATTTTTAATAATTTAGGTTGAATGTTAATATTCTAAAGCACCTTCAGAATTTTATGGACATTGGATAGAATATGAATTGTAAAAGCAATTCTTTTTGGGCTGTCTTAAGTAAAGCAATAAAAGCCAGGTTATTTATTATTGCAGTGACTTCTGCATCAACAACAGAGTCCTCCACAACAGAACAAGTAACACCAGTTTTAACAACCGGTGTGGAAAATACCACAGAATCAACATCTTCTACAGTTACTTATACCACGACAACTTCTGAAGCAACGACGACATCGGAGACCTCTGTTGTGACGTCAACAACGACAGGGCCTCCTGGGGAATGGAGTACGTCGTCCATACAGGAAATAAGTGGTCTACAGGTAAAAATATGTTATTGTATATTCCTTCTATTGCTATAGTAAGAGGAAAGAGCTCCTAGGTTTGTCTAGATGAAGTCAAGTTTTTATTTTTTGGAAAAGTTTACGCTTAAACAAAGATTAAAGTTCGTTCTTAATCTCTAAAAATCACAATTCATTGAATGTTGTTATATATTTTGTATATTTTTATTCAGATAAACTATCCTACCTACTCCATTTATGGGGAATTGACGACCTTTAACATATCAATCAGCAGCGGCAACAATCATACAACTATAGCAGTGATAGAAAACCAAACTACGGTCGTCTGTTCTCAAGACTCGGACTTACTAGTGTTTGAGTGGACGTATAACTTCACGCAAACTGGCGCTATCAACTTGGAGATTATTATTGTAAACGATGTTTCACAGGTGTCACAGATGCTTGTTTTGTACAAGTATTATGCCATAAATGGAATATCCACCAACAATATTAGTAGAACATTCAACACGTCAGAAAATATAACAATGAATTTTGAGTTGGATTCCAATGCTCAAAAACCTCAGGGATTGGTGAATTTCAGTGTGACGTGGGGAGACACATGGAGGTCCGAAGGGGTGTTCGAATTTGACAATGAGATTCTTTTGAATGAAATATCTGCACCGTTGCTGTTAAGTAAGTTAAGTCATTCGTACACAATTCAAGGAAACTACACGGTCATAATCACTCTAATTTCGCCTGTACATTCACAAAATATTTCATATGTTGTTTATGTATGGGATAAATTAAGTGTCTTTCTTCACTCCAACAGTGCGGCAAAAGTAAACGAAATTATGTGGTTTCAATTCAGTAATCCACCGAATTCAAATTTTCGATATTTTGTGACGTACGGGGATGGAACGACGAGGGAAAATTCAGATTCGGACTTGTATAGATCATATGATGTGTCGCCTTGGACAAAAACTTACTCCAAATCTGAACTCTATGTCGTCACTATGAATGCTTGGAATCCAATGTACACAACATTTGTGAATTATACAATCAACATCACAGGTAATTAGTATATTTATCTTTTTATGAACTACGTACATGTATATATTGCAATTGTATAAATCTACTTTAAAATACGTGCTACTGTTTTGTAATTTAAATAAATAGTAGAACTTACATCATTCCTCTTCTGGAAAAGTCCAATATATACAAACCTTTGTGAATTATACTAGCAAAATTACAGGTAATTAGTTTATTTATCTTTTTCATGTACTAAGTATATGTATATATTGCAATTGTATAAATCTACTTTAAAATACGTGCTACTGTTTTGTTATTTAAACAAATAGTAGTACTTACATCTTTACTCTTTTGGAAAAGTACATTTTTGCAATTAATGTTTTAGTACTCTTAATACTTATTTCATTTTCCTCTTAAGATTATACACCGGTGCGTCTTCGAGGAGGTAATGTTCACTTTGAGGGTTCAGTGGAAGTGTATTACTCAGGGAGCTGGGTTTCATTGTGTGACACCAACTGGAATAATACGATAGCGAACATGGTCTGTTTTATGGCTGGGTTCGCCAGGTAGGCAGATAAAGAATAGAGTCATTTTTTATTTAAAGAATATGATTATTTTTTTTAAATGTATGTAATGAAAAGACATTTAACGCAAATGAATAAATAAATAAACAGTTACGTTAATAAAATTGTACGAAGGAGCAAGTTTAATTTTTATTACAATTTAATCAAAATATTTTGTATATAGTTGTTTTAAATTCAATTGAACTTTATGCTCAAGTGGCTTTACTGACCATATTTGTCCGGCGTCCGTCTGTTGTCCTCTGTATGAGAACGCTTAACACTTTGTAAAAAAAATTCTTCTCAAGAACCACTGGTATAATTTATTTTAAACCTGACACAAATCATCCTTTATTAAAGAGGGAATTCTAAATTAAGGGAAGGGCCAAACCCCCTTTCATGGGAATGGAAAGGTGAGAAAGAAAATACCAAAATAGGGTGCAACCTCTCAAAAATCCCTGGACAAGAATTGGAGAGACTTATGTGAAATCTTTCTGGTGTTGTGTAGATATTAAATTGTTCAGTTTTGATCCAAGGGTAAAGCATTGTTAAAATTTTTGTTATAGATAGGGGAAAAAATCTATTTAAATCTTCTTCTCTAGAACCAGTAAACTAAGAAAGCCAAACTTATATGAAAGAGTTGAATCATAATGAATGTTCAAACTATTAAGATCATGACTCCTGAAATAAGAAGGAACCACAAAAAATCCTAGAGAATAAAACACTGAAAAATCTTTAAAATTTTCTCATAAACACTAGACTAAAGAAAATATATAGTCTTGATAAGGAAGGTAAATTCTAACTTGTTGTCACAGTGTGGCATGACTGGGCCGTAAGGGCATAATATGCAGCCCTTCACCGGCAATAGTACGTCTCCATATCAGTGAAATATAGAGGTATATTAATCAATCAATCATAAACACTAGACAGTGACTAAAGAGGATGTAGAGTCTTGTTCAGGAAGGTAGATTCTAAATTGTTTAAATCATGACTCTGGGGGTAATACAAGTATGGGGGTAAATATAGGGTATATTAATTAAAAGATATAGGAAAAAGTATCTAAAAACTTCGCAAGGGTCACTGGACTTAAATAGATGAAACTTATATGAAAGCTTATAGATATAAAGCATATCAAAGCTAGAATGTTTTAGTAATGGATCCTAGGGGTAGGATGGGTCCACACGAAGGATCACACTTTTACTCTGAAAGACACAAGACAAGGTTTTAAAATTCTTTTCAAGAATCATTAGATCAGAAAAGATGAAACTCATATAAAAAGGTAGTGTAAATTATGTATGTTTAGTAATCGTCTAGGAGGCAAGGTGGTCTGTTTTAGTGTAGCAAAGTTTTGCACAGAACTAGTGTCTTATAAAATTTATTTTATGAAAAAAAAATCACTTCTTTAGAAACACAATAGATTCATTAATTTGCAAACATTGCCATCGTGTGAAAATGTATTATTTTTTCAAATTACGAACGAATTTTAGGTCAACGTTTTGAAATATTAATCAAAATTGAAGTTTACGTATACATTGCAAGGAAATGACGTTTTTTTTTTGGCCTCCAAAATTGCAAAATTATGTTAATCATATGATTATTAAAGCTTTGCCTTCTTATGAGGATCCATGGACCATAAACACACCCTTTTACCGGCAACTGTGACAGCCGAGGTAACTGGGACAACAGACGGCAAAGTTGTTTATCGTTATGACAGAGACCTAATTGATATCGTATTTTGACTATTCATTCTTTCGTTTGGTGGGGTCCCGTTTTGATCTTACCTTAAACTATTTCTCTTTTAAATATATAGCTATGATTTTTAGCCGGGCTCATTGCTCGTAGAGCAATGCCCGGCTAACGGTGAGCAACATGAAATGCTGCTTCTTCACCGCCAAACTGTTTACGAGTTAAAGTTAGTTGCAGCCGCTGTTGAGAAAACAAAATCCATTCAAACACCTTATAAAATTATTTTTATCAAAATATTAAATTGTTTAATATTTTTCCTGGCTCCTTTGACTAATATTTTACAAAGCAATTCAAAATGTGCGAAAGGTTTTCATCAGGTATCCCTGTCTGCGTCATATTCTACAAATAAAGGTTGTACCATCAGGCTAACACAAATGCACGGAACATCATTAATGACTTGCAAACATCAGTGCATAGTCGTTTGACCTTAATTAATCTTGCTGCATCGGTGTTTATTTACTTCTGTTTGTATATAAAACATCGAAACGATACATGTGATAAATATTTTACGCTGTTAATTTCTAGCTATATTTTGTTTATTTTTTTAAAAAACTTTTTAATACCTTACATGCCATTGAAATATTTTTGTGTGTAACATATCCTCTAAACGTCTGAACCTGATTTTAAACTGTCACCACGGTCTTTGTTCATTACCCTGTAAATGAGCCCGGCTTTCAGTACTTCTTAGTACTTTGATTTGTTATTGAAACAAAATAAGAATAGAATAAAGTTAAATTTCAATCGTTGTTCAAGAAAAACCGGTCAAGCTGAGCTAATATTATGAAAACTTCTATTCCACGATCACATTTCTTATTGTAAATGATATATTTAGGCTCTCTATATCATAGGGTGTGCTTAAGAGAAATAAATCGTAATAACTATTTTATTCATTTTTGTAAACAAAAAAGGACATCAGCCATAGCATACTACGGATCTCAGTTTGGTGTTGGTGAGATGTCACGCATGAGTGCGGTTTGTGAGGGGTTGGAGTGGGATATCATAGACTGTGTCCATAGTCTTGAACTCAGTTCCTGTCATGTAGCTGGCGTCAGATGTTCAACAGAAGGTAAGGAAAAATAAGGAATTCAGAGTTTAAGGTCTATCAATTCTAGTGTTTATCTTCTTCATCATGTGTAATTCACTAAAAAAATATTCTATATACACACTTACATCGAAGAATGGGGATTGTGTGTGTGTACAATTAACTACATGTCGTTCATACTATAGAACCTGTCGCGTATTTCCTTTCCACTGTTGGCAGATTTGTTTATGGTTTTTTCTTGGGTTTGTTTTTTTAAGTTGTGCATGTTGTATATAAACTTTGTATTTCACATTTTAGGTGTCTTCTTGTTCAAGCTATCATATGATCAAGATGCTACCATTTCATTACTGAGCAGAGACCACACTGTCATTAACTTCGATTATGTATCTGAATCCCCGTCCTTTGAAGCGTTCATTAACAACAGTACCATGCTCAATACACAGTCTGTCCTATTCGATACGGAAAACAAAACAATTCAGTTCAATTTGACTTCGCAAATGCTCTCAGTCGCTGGATTTGGAACTCATATTATGCAGTTCAGATTGTCAAACGAAAATTATAGTAAAGAGGTTGAAGTTGAAGTGAATCATGAAGAAGATATTACACAATATGAGGTAAAATGTAAAGATGATAAAGCTATACAAATATAGTTAAATAAATATTTATATGGAGGCTGATTCCTTGAACATTAATCCTCTATGAGCAATGATTATTCTGTGTATGCAATCATACTATTTGTCCATATGACTGAAAAACATACCTTTTATAAAATTTTGTATTTACAGATTCAATACAACAGTTTTATAGAATTGGGAAAACCTGCTATCTTCAACGTATCTGTGGCAAGTGGATCTAATTTACAGTTTACATGGGTTCATGGTAACACTGTGAAAACTTGTAATTACACAGGAAACAATCTGAAGTTCTTCCAGTTTAACTACACGTTTACAGATTTCGGAATAAGAAATGTCACCACATCGGTCTCGAACGAACTTGCAATAGCAACAAAGAGTTTTACTGTTGTTGTTTTCCACAAGATAAATGGAATTACTATAAATACTAGAAAATCAACGTATCAAACGCTTGAAGATGTGGATATATCTTTAACAGTTGCCGAGTCTGCACTTCAGCCCCAGGGTCAGGTCAATGCCAGCATTGATTTCGGAAATGGCAACATTACAAACTGCATTCTGTCTGCAAACGATACATATCTTACCCCTATTTTAAGCTTCACCCATCAGTTTGACATCCAGGGAAATTATTCTGTGCGGCTTGTTCTCAGGTCTTTGGGGGACACAGTATTTCAGACATACTTTGTCCAGGTCTGGGACGAACTTGCCGTTAATCTATCGTCTGTTACTCAGTCGAAGGTTGACACTGATATTGAGTTTACCTTTGGATCCACTCCGCGGTCAAATTTTATGTACTACATTTCATTTGGAGACGGAACCAGTATTCAAAACCAAGAAAGTGATCTCTATCGAGAGTATGATTTACAAAGCTGGAATAAATCTTACAGAAACCCAGGGATATATAACGTGTCCATGACGGCATGGAACCCGGTTTATACCAGTTACTTCTCTTATTTGATCAAAGTTACACAAGGTCAGTTATCTTCCTCGTACAGTTCAGAAGAATTTTAGTAAAAATTCAATATATAATGAAAAAATTTTAGTCAACAGATTTCAGAGAAAGAGGTTAAATGAATTTTTCAAAAAAAAATACATTTTTTTTTCTTATTACAGATCAGATTCTGAATTTTACACTGGATGCAGATAAAGGAGAGGTCATTGAATACATATATGGGGAATCAAAAGAGGTTTTGGTGTATTTTGAAACAATCAACAACACTGTGATTGACGTAGAATTTGAATTACTGATAGGAGAGATAGAAATTAATCCGGACTTGATCTTTATCAACCAGACTAGCGAGAAAGAAAAGCATATCAACCTCCCACTTTCGCTTTTATTGCAAGATGTACAATTTGGAAACCACTCCATGAATATGACACTCTATGCGCAAAATAGAACTGAGTTTCGAACTCTTGCTGTGCTTTTATATTATGAGGAGAAAATAACAGGTCTACAAGTAAGTTTTTTAATTCTTCTAAATTTCAATTTATGTAACGAAATTGTGATCATATTGTTTAATCTTTAATATTGTTACTTTTAGGTTTCTTTTGAAGAGAATGTCGAAGTTGGAGTTTTGACTGTTTTTAATGCATCCATAACTAGCGGATCTAATTTGGTAGTGGAGTGGATGCATGAGAATGTTTCAAGAACTTTCGTTTACTCAAATAACAAAACGAGATCTTTTAGTTATAACTATACTTTTCTACACACAGGAGACATCAATGTAACTGTTCTTGTGACGAACTTGGTCTCCAGCCAGACTTTCTCTCTATTGTTGCACAGTTATTACAGAATCAATGGTATTTATCTTAAAGTTGGGGAAACTTACCAAACAACAGAACTCGCTGAAATTGCAGTAATTGTAAATGATTCGGCTTCTCAACCTCAAGGGGAGGTCAGCTTGATTTTAGATTACGGAGATAAAACAAATGTGAGTGTCAGTTTATCAACTGATTCCTTCAACTTAAAATCTGAATTCAACACGACACATCATTATGACATTCAAGGAAATTATAACGTTACCGCCTATATGGTTTCACCGATTGGATCAGAAACTCTTATGTCCATCGTGTATGTGTGGGATAAGCTAGCCGTGAATTTGTCCTCGGAGGTAGAAAAGAAAGTTTATGAAAATATCACTTTTGAATTTGGCAACAATCCAAACTCGAACTTTTTGTATAAAGTATCTTACGGAGATGGAGAGATACGACAAAACAATGACAGCGACCTCTATCGGTCATATGACTTCCAGAGCTGGAATAAATCATACGAATATCCTGCTTTGTATAACGTTACCCTATATGCATGGAATCCTTTATATTCAAGTTTCCACTCCTATTTAATTTACGTGTCTCAAGGTAGTATATCATTTCAAAGATAAGAAATTGTTCATTCTTATTTTTGTCTAATTTCAACGTCTATGTTCATCAATCAAAAATAATTTAAGTGCATTAAAATATTATAATGATCTTGAGTTTGAAAACAATTTCTGCATCAGACGATTTTTTAAAACTCGAAAACCCAAGATATTTAGAAGAACATCGCTGCTTTTATAACTGTTTTATATTGATAGACATTTATGTCTTTCAGACCAGATTACCAACTTCACAGTAGATGGAAATTCGTTTTTACCAATAAAATTGATTTCTAAATCTTCTATCGACGTCCGCCTCAATTTCGCTACTTTGAACAATACCTACGTACCTGACCTACTTTTTAAAGCCTCCATCAACAATATTACTATTGACACAAATTCGGCAATCATAAACCAGGTAGATGACAATGTGATTTTTACCATGACCACCTTCTTGATGGACAACTTCACGTACGGTGTATACGAAATCATTTTCTCACTACTAGCACAGAACGAAACGGAGGAGCATATTCTCAACATGACTCTTATTTATGAACAGGCAATAGAGGATATTTTGGTAAGTTCTGTTCATATATTAAAATATTGTATCATTTAAATTCTAAGCTCCATGGATTCAACGCTCTTTTTCAAATTGATTGTTTTCTTTCAAGGTTGAATATGATCTGTATACAGAGGTCGGTCACCCATTAGAGATCAATGCAACAATGATCAATGGCTCAAACATGAATACGGAGTGGTTCCTTGGCCCAAAAGACAAACAGCATTTTCTACATCCATGCAACGATACACAGTCGTTTATATTTAATCACACATTTGGCGAAACAGGAGAAATTAATGTGACTGTGATAGGGAAGAACCTTGTGTCACAAATACGCAGAAGTTTTACGATATTTTACTACTATGCTATCAACGGTTTCTTATTGTTACCAAATGACACTGTTCAAACAATCGAAAACGCAACAATTGTAATACAAGTTGAGAATTCTGCAAATCAACCCCAAGGTGTTGTTGACATAGATGTTCACTTTGGAGATGGTGACTCAACAAATATTTCTTTGGATGCAAATGATCCAAAGCTAGCAATCGGTGTTCCTCTAACTCATCACTATGTATATCAAGGATACTACAAAATCACAGCCATACTATCTTCAGAAATCAACAGTATAAATTTAACTAAGGTCATTGGCATATGGGACAAACTAGATGTGAAACTGGCACAAGTGCCTCCTACTCGGGTAGACCATGATGCTGAATTCGAATTTATTTCCACACCTAATTCGAATTTTCTTTACAACGTAACTTTTGATGATGGAACATTCATTACAAACAAGGAAAGTGATTTGTATTATCATTATAATTTTAGCTCATGGAACAAATCATATTCACAACCAAAGAAATATTACACTGTAACAGTTAAGGCATGGAACCCACGTCATACTTCTGAAAACTCGATCTTAGTTTTAATTGAGTATCCTTTGCATGAGGGTAAGATAGGCATTTCCCCCTCCACTGAGATGATCCCAAGGCCAGACGGACGACAGAATATTACGATGAATCTGTTAGAAAACCTTCCCGATCCATCCAACGTAGTGTGCACATTCGACAACGATGAAGATCCTCCTACAGTTAATGTACCAATACCTCAATTTGGATTTAACCATCCAATAAAGCGAAATTATACATTTAAAACAGATGGTGACAAGAATGTAACTTTTACTTGTCATAATTCTGTGAGCAGTTATCAGGGATTTTCTTTAATCAAAGTGCGTTCCTTTACAGCACAAGACTTTAATTATACGTTTATGAACCCAGTCAACATGAATATGTCTCTTGTACCTACAAGTCCATCAGATGGAATCCATTTCCCATTTAAACCAAAGCATGACCCTGTTGATGTTACTTTTAACCTGACTTTATTTGAATGTTCAAGGTTACCCCCAAACATAGAAACTGTTTGGGAATTTGGAGATGGATCTACTGAAGAGAAAATTAACCAGACAGAATTTGAATACATTCACAAATTTACAAAGCGTGGAAACTATACAATGACTTTCAAAATTCTCGATCACAACTATAACACAGAGTCTACTCGAGTGTTCAACATCACTCTCGGAACGATGATTCTTTTCTGTGACAAGCCCAGTATTGACCTGAGAAAAGAGAACTTTACTTTAACTGCTACGAAAATGTTTGGGAATGTAAGCTACACTTTTCAAGTGGACATCTTGGAAAATAGTCCAAATGTATCCCATCTGCAGGAAATTGTAAGCATTTACGAGTCTGACAATGGATATAGTACAACAAATGTGAGTCTTCAGTTCTTTGAATACGGGTTCTATCTACCAAAAGTTACTGGAAATAATGGGACAATAACAGAGGTAGTGTATCTTGATAATCCAATCATCGCTGATTACAATATTTCGGGGGAAATAGACCTTGTTCTGGACCCCAGTTCCTGGAAAGTAGTACTGCCACCTGGTGAAGTCAAGTTTTTAGTTGAAATTGTCAATAAATCAGAACATCCTCCGTTTGGATTACCAAAGAGACCTTTCACACACTGTAGTCTTCGAACAGGGGACTTGGTAGATAAAGCTATCTACAGTCAAGTATTCAACATCACATCAGTCAGTCCTATGCAGTATAATTATACATACATTTCCCTTGGAAATTTAACAGTTTCTATAACTTGCTCAAATAATATATCAGAAGTCACAATTGTCAAGCCGATTTATGTTGGCAATGATTGTTATTCTAAAGTTGGACTTTTTGACCGAAAGAACTCAATGCCAAATGAATCTCTAACTGTTTCAACAGCAACTGATGTATATATTTATAGTAGAATGGATGTTCACTGCATTGAAAATAATACAAAATATAACTGGACCATTCGGGAAACAGACGAGTTTGGTTCTGACAAAGAGATCGTTCTTTACGATAATCCTTTGGGCAAAAACACGGCCACATTTCTCATCACGAAGGGATCATTCGAGGCAGGGCTTTACAAAATAGAATTAAATGTGACACTTGCGACTACATACTTTCACGAACACACATACATGACATTCAAGGACCCTCCTCCATTTGCATACATTGTTGGAGGAAATACCAAAACCATTACTAGTACGACATCAGCTTATGAATTTGACGCCTCTTTGTCTCACAACGGAAAGGGTGGGACGGAAAACATCGACTTTAGTTGGAATTGTAAAACGTGAGATAATAATTATGAATTTGTAGCAATAACAATATCTTCTTTTGATGTTATCTGATTTGAAAGATTGAGTTTACTATTTTGATCAGAATGATAAACTATATACAACTTTTTTCAATTTTTGGTTCGACGAAATAGGCCTAGATGGATAAATTGTCCATACAGTGTACCTTTCTAATACAATACTTTTCCATGTAAAATGTGTAAAGCAATACAAGATATATATAATTACGAGGTGTAAAAGAAAATCATTGGTTTAAAAACTGAAGCGAAAAATGAGCCGATTTCTTGTCAGTATTATCAATTAGATTGTTAAAACAATGTAATTAAATATATTTACATCTGCATTGTTTTATTATAAAAAATATCGCGTATTAAGCTTCAGACAATTTCTGTATTTGAAAGCCATTTTTCCCTATCAAAATAAGTACGTCACATGTTTATAAATAAATACTAGTAGTTCATCGTATTTCTTTTATTCTTTGTAAAATTATCATACATATAATGACTATTAAACTGTTTTCAATTTAAGGTTAACACAGGATCCTTTCGAATTATTTGATGATGGAGTGATTAATTTGAATCCTGGCCAAGGTGGCAATAACTGTCAAAATTCTGTAGCTAAAACTGACAAGTATATATATGAGATAAGTGGTTTAACGGCTGGAAGATACGAAGCCATCGTCACTGTTAGCATCAGAAACAGTCCAGGATCTACTGACAGCTATACACAAGTTTTAGTGGTGGACTCTGGAGACTTACCAATCCTGTCACTGAGGTTTGACATTTACACGTGATTAGATAATTGAGTATCCACTGTTTTTTTTATTTTGAAAAAGAACATTATTTTGGATTGAAATGCTAAATGAAACTGAAGATGAAGCTTCATATATATGATAATGCTTCGCAAGATATTTTTTAAACAAAAAATACATGTGCAAATCAAATTTACTTGCGTTAAAAACAATCAATTTTACATTGGGCTTGCGGCAGGAGTGACCGGGTAAAAGGGGACGCTTTCTGCTCTTAGGCACCTCAGCCCAACTATGGCTTTTCTGAGGGTCCGGGTTAATGACTGTACACAGATTGTATTGTTGATTTTTTAGATCGATTGCTGATCGTTCTGTTCATCCTTTTCATTCTACACATGATTATTCATTTCATCTAACAAATGTGTTATTAAAAAACGAAAATTAAAAATTGTAAATACGTATGCCATGACAGAAAAATGCACAAAAATTACAAAACATAAATTCCAGATTTTTTTTTTCATTAAAAATTGTTTTAGAAGAAGTGTACAAATCCATATATAGACATAAAAGTATTGCACACGGGTCCTTTATTTCGTGGAACTCTTCAACTCCAGGGAAGAACCCAAAAAAGTTCAAACTACATTGCGTATGACCTTAATATAGTTCTGTGCACTGTTTCATTTTACCGTTCACAGCTGCTCAAGAAACTGTCTCTCAAAAGTTGGTGTTGCGGCTTCCTACGCTTTAAGAGGTCAGTGTTCTAACTGTGAAGGCTCGGGATCTAGAAAACTGCTGTCAGAATGGAAGTTGTGGTCTGAGGAAGGGAATGAATATAAAGAAGTCGCTAACTTTACAGAAATGACAGAAACAACAGGTTTATAAAAAGAGATGATTATTTTTCTAGACTTATCATACTTACCTTTATAATGGTATTGATATATGTCTGCTTGACAGGAGAAAGTTTGTAATCAAACTTGATGAAAAGGTTTACCGTCTTGTAATTTCATTGTATTACGTACAGAAGCAATATGTAGGCAAGTACAATTTAGTGTTTCTTTTATCGTCATAAGGAATCACACGTGAAGGAATAACCATTGAAGCTCATCAGTTGGAAATGGGCAAAAAGTATCTCATAGCCATGAAGGGGTCATTTAACGACAGTGGACCAAACTATGTGTACAAAACGTTTCGAACCAACTTCCCTCCATACAATGGTGAATGCCAAGTCAACACGACTACAGGTATATTTATAATTGTTTAAACAATAAAATGCTTTCTTTGTTTGTTATTACTGGAATGAACGGAAGCAGCTGTTGCAGAAAAAATACATAACCCGCGTAAGCGGGTTATGTAAATTTTTTCTGCAATAGCTGCGACCGTTCATTCCAGTAACAAACAAAGTAAGACATTTTATTGTTTATATTTATATCTGTTTAAATTATCATTTTAAGTAGGATTAAAAATATTAATTATTGTGTTATTGATGCAAACGTCTTTGTACGTTTCATTGATGGAACGGCCACTGATCAAGAAATCTGTACAGGTGATATGCCTAATGTAGTTCATGCAGTGATGAACGCAATGGGTTTTCTTAAGAAATAAAGAAGAAAATATTCAGTGGATGTAAATATTTACTGATAAAGTTCATCCATTTATTATACGTGAGAGTATTTACCTTCTCTGTATTCGATTATTTTACCACTGTGACAGTGCTTTTAAATAGACTGTTAATCATTTATCTTGAAGAATACATTATTTTTCTTATATGCTTGCTATCTGCAGTTGGTTTTCATCTTGTACCTAGTAGATCTATTAATGAATATGTGGTTGTTTAAGATACCATCAACCGACTGAGTGTAGACTGCAATGGCTGGCTGGATGAGGGTTTACATGAATCACGAAATGTTGTCAGAGATCAAAACAACAATGTCGTGCTGCTTTACCAATACGAAACAGAAATGACCAAGAACACGTCCTTTGGAATACAAACAATTACAAGCATTCTGTACAGAGGCGGTACGTTGCGGCGAATATAATTATTGAGTTTCAGTAACTTGTTTTTTCATTGAACTCTTTGTTATAAATTACTTCAAATTTATTACCTTACTTTATTATTAAATAGGTGAAAGCACAATAACAAGCGTACCTGTCCAAGCCGGAGATAATTTTACTGACTACAATGTGACGATCCGTGTTAAAATTATAGATGAGTTTGGAGACTTTTCCCTATATGAAACAATTATACCTGTAGGTACTCTAACCTTATTTTAACCTCATGATACAATTTTGGGTCTTTTAAATACTGTAGATTCCTAATTATACGCGAGGAATTAATAATCGCGTAATTTCGCGGGAAGCAACACTCGCGAAATAAAATTACTCGCTTTCATTTTTATGGTGCTAAAATCCATGTAAATTCTATTGATCAAGCGTTCATTCGCGAATTATTATTCTCGCGATTTGACGTTAGAGAGCCGTCTCGCGATAATAAGTACTCGCGATAAATACGGAATCTACAGTACTTACATTTAGTAAATTGCCACTCAAAGCACTCAAACCTTTCTAATTTTGTTAGATAATTCCACCAGCAAAACCAGATTCTACAGAAGTTTTCTTTGAGGGTGTGTTGACTTCATTTGCCCAAGCTAAAGCTGGCGGTAACGATATGTCTGCAGTAGGGGTTCTAGGAGCTGCTGCCTCACTTTTTGACAATGTCACCAATGTAAGTTTGATTGTCTAACGATTAATATCCTGTTCCAAGTTATAAGGATATGTTGTGATACTTTGTTTTGTAGAATTCATACTTCAGCAATCAAATGGTGTTTCTTGGAGGTGTCAAGTCACCTTTATCGTTACGTAAATTACAAAATAATGTACATATAGATTGAAAATATAAATACTATAACCGTGATTAAGCCAATTGGCTGATGAGCAGGCAATGATGTTATATTTTTAAAACATTACCAAACGTAATAACTGTATATACAATGTACAATGTATAGTTTATTAAGCCCAAAACTACTTTGTGGTCACAATTAATATTTCCTAAGTTTAATATCCGATATACTTTATAGTCAAAAACGGTTCCTACAGAACAAGAAGTGTTGTCGAACACTCGGGTAGCAGACGAGGTCACCGTAAATCCTACTCCTGATCCTGTGGAGCAACTTTATATTCAGGTTAGCATAAAATTTACTATCTTTATACTTAGTATTCTACAGAGAACTTTTGTGGACTGTACACTGTAATTAATTGTGAAACCAGATAACATTTAATTTTCAACTTGCAAAGACGTTCCTTTTTATTTAAAAGAAACTGATCCCTTGACAACAGGGTAATCTTGTATTTATTTTCTTTAAATTTTGTGTAGAAAGGTCAGATAAGATAGACAAACATAATCTATTTTGTTCTTATTTCATAGAAATTAAGAGAAATTATCAACATTCTAAAGTCAGGAATTAGTCTTGATTGTTCCGACAACCCAAAAAGATTTAGCATCAACGACATTCAACACATTTTTGGAACTCTTGACTCTCTAACTCGATTGAAACAGTACATACCTTTGGATGTCTTGGTAAGGTTGTCAAATGTTTAGCAAACAATTTTTGCTTTCACAACTGCTAATGCAACTATTATTGGAATAGATTGATATTATAGCATCCATCTCATCATTATATTGTCTTACTTTGAAAAATCAATAGGAGGACTTAACCGGATTCATCTACAATATGACGTATTGTTTTGAAAGCGTCATCAGTAATGTGACAACCGAGTTGGATGAAGGCGTTTCTTTCCTCCCACTTGAGTATTATGACATTGTCAGAGACACAATTGATGGTGATAAATATTTTCTTATTATATTTTCTTCCATATATATACAATTATATCATTCTTTTTTTATTTTCTATAACATTCAGATAAATTAAAAAACTATGTAAATGTGTTGGCACTTATTTTGATATTATTTCCCTGATACGAGTATGTTCCCCTGTAAAATGTTCAAGATAAAAATGATGTTTGTATATACAAAATCAAATGCATCTTTGCTAATACCAACGTAAATCCTCTTTTATTTTTTTCCTTCTGGAGGATTGTCAGTACTTTAAAATATGGGATTACTTTTAATCAAACCAGGGTGTTAACAAGTGAATTATTCACTTATTGCAGAAAACAGGTAACACTCAAATTTACAACCCCGTCCTATTTCAATTTTTGTTACAACTGTAATTTAGGTATTGTTTATGTTTTAGTGGCCATACGAGTTTTGAACACAGTAATGGATAAAATGCTGCCGGCAAAGTTGATGAACTTGGATGTGGAACTTAATTTAGATGACATTGAAGAAGAGATGGAATTAAAATCCGAGTTTGAGAATAAAATGAACGCCCATTTGGGTATATCTAACGTGACCAATTACAAAGAAAAGTCCAACCAGATTTTTCTTCTTCGACAACATGAGCGGGAGATACAACTGAATCAAACAAATATTGTACGTTTTTGTCTGATCTCACAAGTCATTTATTTTAAATTAGATTTATCATAGTGTCCTCAATTCTTCGTTGTTTATGGTTGAGCTAGACCAAAAATTTTGATTTTCAACGAACTGCATATTTATTTGTTTTAAATTAGGATGGATTTAACGTATTTCTGCATACATACATGTTATTTTCATATAGGAACAAATTTGAAGATGTTGCCAAACCACAAAATTTGCTCCCCATGACCATTAATACCAATGAAACCACGTTATCATCGCTGTTCATTATTCATAAATGTTCTTTCAGAGTATACCAGTGACCATTTTTGTTCGCCTTTTGTCATGGGGCTTGTTTATAGATAACGTTCCGGATTCGATTCTCAAACTTATCGTTCAACATAGTAAGGGACTGTGGTATATCTTTCAACCCATCCATATTTCCATGTTAGGAGTTGATTTAGACTGGGTGGTTTCTGAACTGATCGGATTTTAAAAAAAAAAAATGTTCATTATTTTTTTGCTCATTACTATATTGAATGAAACGCAATTTTTTTTAAGGTAAATTACATTATTTATAATAATATTTGTAGTAATTTTAATATATGCATTTAAATTAAGGATATGGTATAGAGATTTACCTATCATGACCAAAACAAAATCTTTTGCTCTGGTACATAATTTAATAATCCAAAAAAGGAGCAGATACATGTACATATGGTTGCGGAAATTATATCTCGAGTATCTTGCACATTCGTTGGTCAATATAGTTAAATAATTTAATTCTGGTTGTAACGCTGTATTTGATTGGATAAAAAATTTACTTCATATCGTATAAAATGGGTTGCCTACGTCACAATGACTTACGTCAAAAATGTATCAATCCGCCTGACGTTACATTCAAATTTTGTACAAGTTGAAGTCATTTTGTTAGAACAATCATCTTTTTTTCTTACATCAAATGAATGAAAATTAAATTATAAGGAATGAATTTAATAGCTACCCATTTTATACGGTATAAACTGGGTTGGAACAGTTTACGCTTTTTTATAAACCGCTTCGCGGTTTATAAAGCGTAAACTACCTATCATGCAGTCCCAATTTAAATAAATCGTAAAACAAATTTATCAATTAAAACAATGTGCAACTCATGATTACACTGAAGAACTCATGAACTTTCATATTTTCATGGGGAGTATATTTTTGATTTGCCTGCGCTTTACAATATTTCTTTTATATTCTGCAGACTGCTAGAGTTCTCGCCAATCAGCAGAATGTTATTGAAACAATCCAAGGACTGAAGTTGAAAACCTTGGCGTTAGGAGAGAAATCACTAGTGTCAACATCTGTGCTTGATATAGTCACACAGAAAATAGCGCCCGATGACATGGATGAAACCTATATGAAAAAGTTTGAAACCAACAAAACAGAACTAACAATAAAGGTTTAATATTATACTTTGACATTATATTTGTACAAAATTTGGTAAAATAAAACTTCCAAAGATATATTCATTTTTAAATCAAATTTCTTGTCAAGTTTCCTACAATTCCATTTGTTAACAGGTTATTGTTTATAAACGAAATCCCTATAATTTTGTGGAGAACGCCTCATCCCTGACCACTGGTGTGTCCTCTATTGACCTTGGCCCGGGATCTACTGTAGACTCGGTCATAAAGAATCCACCCGTTCCAGCACCTGTGGAATATGAACCAAAAATCCAGACGACATTCCCCGAGGCAATGATCTATTATAAGTTTGAGGTGGAGAATGATGGCGATGCGGGTGTAGTTTTCTTCAAACCTGATAACTTCGATATAACAAAGAATCCTAATGACACTCTATACAGCTTCTATTTCAGTAGCGTTTACTTTCCAACATCTCAAGATTTAGAAATCGTGGTGTCGGCTACTAATTGGTCTGTTGAGGATGACGGTTTCAAGATATTTTTGGATGGTGGTGTCTGCAATAAAGGGATTTGTTATATGGGCATTAAGCTTGGAGAAGGTGAGATGGCAGAGACAAACACATTTCTAACGGAAGTTTTTACTAAAATTTCGAATAATAATAATGTTTTCTTTTAATAGTTACTCTATGTGTCATTTACAAATCCCTTATATTATGAAAAGAAACATTTGAATTATTACAAAAGCTGCAGCATGTTTATAGTTTAAGTATATTCCAAATAAATATTTCTCTAGTTGATATTACCGATGATACATCGGATTCTTCGACCTCGAGAAGGAGACGTCGAGACACCAGTCAATCTGTAACTACCCCTGGCTACAATGAGTCTGCACCTTTTACACCCACGAGTTCCAACTTCAGCATGGCAATAACAACCACAGGCTGTCGATCTTATGACAAGGCTACAGACTCCTGGACGTCTAACAACTGTCAGGTATCACCTTATATCATGTTTATGTGCTATTGTTTAAACAATTTTGGATAAAGACAAATTATCATTCTCAAACTTTGAACTTGACATAAAAATCAAACTTATTGTTTGTTTCTATGGATTCTAAGAACGATGCTGTAGATGTTTACCTAAACACTGTTTGTAAACATATTCTTTTATTAGGTTTTGAGAATTAGCACGAAAGAAAACACGGTTTGTCGTTGTACCGGAACGACATTTTCCTCCACATTTGTTGTACCCCTGAGCACTATAGATTTCACCAATGTGTGGGGAAAGTTCGATCCTTCCAACGCCGCCGTATATGGTACACTTATAGCCTTTCTCGTTGTCTACGCTCTAGCTGCTATCTATCTCAGAAGACAGGATAAGAAAGACGAAGAAAAGGTAACTGTCACGTTTGTTACATGTACAAGTATAAATGGTAACTTCATGAAAGAGAAGTATTTCTTAGACTTTTCAAAAAGTCTACCTTTTAAACAATATCATTTCTTTGAGGTTGCTTTAAGTACAGGTAAAAGCAAACAGGTTTTTTTTTCCTGACACTGTAGAGAATGAATGTAGGCAAAAGTTGTGTCCCATTTACAATTTACAGATGATATTTTGATTTTTCTAAAAAACAGTTTTTAATTTATTAAATGTGTTTTACATTTTAATTTTAGTGGGCTACTCATTTCCTGAAAGATACGGACGGTGCTGATACAAACTTCTACTTATTATCTGTTTACACTGGGATGCGAAAGGGAGCAGGAACTCTTTCTAATGTTAATTTTGTAATATCTGGTGATGAGGCTGATACCGGAATAAGATCACTTAGTGATGGTGTTCGAAAGGTATATTGCCATTATCATATTTTTATTTATTACTTTACTTCCCAAATATTTGTCTTCAGATATCTTTATTATACTTTTAATATCTTTTGTAAAAATATTATTTTAGGGTTTTGAAACTGCAAGTGTCAATAAATATGTAATGGGAAATTCTGAATCATTGGGAAATTTGACACATATTCGAATCTGGCATGATAACTCCGGACCGAAGGGACGTCGGAGTTGGTATCTAAATAGGATTGTTGTTGATGATTTACGTACACAGGAACGGTAGGAAGTCTCTATATTTCAATGTTTTAGATATGCATGTTTCAAAAAAAAATAGGCTGTATAAAACACAAGTGAACTGTTCTTTCGAATAACCATTATTTTGGTCTCTACAGATATATTTTCTTGTGTGACAAGTGGTTGGCTATTGATGAAGAGGATGGAATGATTGACAGAATACTTCCCGTGTCAAGCAAAGATGATATCACTTCGTTTAACACCCTCTTTTCTGAGCATACACAATCAAACATAACTGAACAACACTTGTGGTTATCCATGTTTATAAGACCAAAAAGAAGCGTTTTTACTCGAGTTCAACGGTTGTCATGCTTGCTCTCTCTACTTTTCCTGACAATGATTACTAATGCCATGTTCTTTAGATCTTCTGATGAAGACAAAGTCGAAGGAGTTTTGGAAGTCGGAGTTATTCGTATATCAGTAACAACCATTATTGTGTCCGTTATAGGAATATCCATCACAACACCACCAATCATGTTCATAACATTTGCATTTCGAAAGAGTCGTCCAGCCCCACGTAAACGTAAAAAGGCAAAGAAGGATCAACCCATCTCGACCATTTCATACAAGAAAAATACTGAAAACAGTTCAGTAATAGAGAAGGAAGCTCCTGAAGATATGGAAGACGAAATGCAGAAGAACACTGTAAATAAAGACGAAAACTTAAGCAACAACAGAGAAAATGTAGACTTGGAAGATTTACTTGACAACAGTTCTCTACCATTGCCACACTGGGTTCGAAGAATTGCTTGGTTTGTCGTTTTCCTTTCCGTCTTGACGTCAGCTTTCTTCCTTCTGTTGTACAGTATGGAATGGGGAATAGCCAAGTCAGAGGAATGGCTATCCTCCTTTTTATTATCCTTCTTGGAATCTCTTCTCTGCGTCGATCCTTTAAAAGTAACTATAGAATATGATATTCTGGGTTATTTTTACAATCTCTCATTCTTTCTTAATTTTTTTTGTATTTTTCCTATTGCAGGTTCTCTTGATATCGGCTGTCTTTGCTTTGATATTCAGGAAAATGGCGGATGAGTCCGTCCCACCTAAGGTTGAATTTGAAAAGCTTCAATCAGTGTCTAAAACGCAGTTTAAGACAAAGAGTCGTGAAGGTTTTAATGGTATGAATTTAAATTTTTAAAAATATGGTAATTTTAGCATTTGTAAAATACTAGTATTATTTTATAATTTATATCATAATTTATGTTGATTTGAGCAGCTCTAGTGAATAATATAGTGACGAGTCAGAAGCCTTTGTCTGAAGAACAAGTCGCAATTATGAGAAAGAAACGACAAGAGGAACGCACAGCAAGGAACGCTATGATAACATTACTGGTGTATGCCGTATATGTGTCCGCCATTTACAGCATCAGTTATATGGAGCGTGATCAAAGAGCTTACAGTTTCAAAGAGAGTTTGGATAATTTTATGTACAGTTCTTTCTCTAAGGTGAGTTGCTATCTTGAAAATGATATGGTTGTTGTTCATTTTATTTTGAATGTATTCAAACCTACCAGTGGCCAATATCCATATATTTTCATCAATATTAAATGCAAAACAACCAGATAGAACTAAAACAAAATTAGTCTCTTTATCATATTCTGCAATACTTCTATAAGTATAAAACAAAACATAATATAAGGAATCTGGGACCAAAATCTTTTCTACAAACATTGTTTATGAACTTAACAATCTCTTTGGGTTTTTTTTTAGATTTCGGAGACAGATTCATTCTTCAGCTGGTTAAAAGGTTCGCTTCTCCCAACATATTTTCCACAGAGAAATTACGCGAATCAGACAATATTTTTTGCAAGAGATTTACAGTACTTTGGCGACAATGTCAGTATACGAATAGGTCCTCCCAGGCTGAGGCAAGTCCGAATGGGACAAGGTAAAGACAATTCCATTTGGTCTTCTTTTTACCATGAATTTTCTATTATAAACTGGTTGTTTATGTTGAATTATTACTTGGTTTTATTTACGATGTAGATGACTGTGAATATTCCCGTCTTACCTGGCCCTACCCTTGTTATAGTCGGTATTCGATGACTGACGAAGATGACCACTCATACTGTTTAGGTTGGAGGCCTTATGAACAAAGCTGTCTTGATCCCAATGATAAAACAATGGAAGCTTGGAAATTCACTAGTGCGTTTGACATATGGGGGATTCCTAAGGCTGGTGAATATAACACATACAGTGGAGGCGGTTATGTCATAAGTTTAAAAGAGACAATAACTGAGGCAACCAATATTGTTAATGATTTACTCAACAAAACGTGGATCGACAGACGTACAAGGGCTGTATTTCTGGAGTTCGTTTTGTACAATCCGAACGTGAATCTGTTTGCCTACGTCATGTTTCTTACGGAGTTCACCGAACTTGGGCGTGCTTTTACTTGGTATGAATCAGAGGCATTTCGACCCGTGGCATCTGCTTCAGCTGTTGGTTCCTACGTCATAGCTTGTTATTCTATTTTCATAGCTTACGTCATCTACTCGTTTGTAAAATTTATAAGAGGAATTCGAAATTTGGGTTGTCCAGCTTACCTAAAGCATCCCTGGCATTACGTTGATATGATCATGGCCTTTCTTGGATTTGCTGCCATTGGTGTTTACATAGTACGCATCCAAGCTGCAACAAAAGCCATGGACCTTTATTATGATCAGCTTGTCACAGGATCAAAGTTTATTAATTTTGCTAACATTGTATTATGGGACAATACCTTCTCCATCATCTTTGCCATCTTGGTTTTTGTGTCCATCATTCAGTTCCTGCGGATCTTGGGATACAGCAAGAAAGTGACAGAAATCATTTCAGTTATTACAAACGTAGGAAAAGACCTCTACGGATTCTTGATCATGTTTTCAATCATGTTCTTTACGTTTGTCGGGACAGGATATCTGTTATTTGGGTCAACTGTCAAAGAGTACAAGAGCTTCTTCAGCGTAATTGGAAGCCTGACTAACACGTTCATTGGTGTCAACAGTCTCGATGCCTTGATAGAGTCAAACCCTGCAATAGCAAGAACTTTTTACTTTATGTACATTTTGTTAGTTATAATGACGTTATTTACTATATTTGCTGCAATTCTCAACAAAAGCATTTCTGAAGTCAAAGATGATAGCGAGAGTTCCCCAGATGTGGTTGGAGTAATGGATATCGTACTGAAATCCGCCAAATCAGCATTATCATTCGTACCAACTGTTGGCAAAACCGATTCTAAAGAAGATCATTCAGAAAGTTGGAGTAAGTATTTATGAGACATTTTCACAAGTCTTATTACTTTTCTTTTTTTACATGAGAATTTTGTTGTTTTCACATATTTTTATGAGCTTTTAAAATTAATTTTACAATTTTTTTGATCTGAAAACTTGATATAAGGTTTGCAGAAAGGATTCTAGAAAATTCTTTGTTTTTAATGTTACATTGTACTTTGCTCATAATGCAATTAAATACTATTTGCGGATTATTCTCAACACTTGTATATTATTTTGATTTTCTATTTTTTTTTTTCATTGATACAATATTTGTGAATCTATTATTATATTAACATAAAGAAAAGGACTTTATTATAGATGATTCAAAGGTTTTAATTAAGCCATTGATCATACTAAATAGCTTTTGAAACATTATCCATAACTTTTCCTCCATTAAGTTAAAGAAAATACTTGATATGTCAGAGAAAGAAATGAGTTTTAAAAAGTAACATGCTAAACATTATTATTGATTGCCTAATTTGCCTATAGTCCATCGTTCACTTGAACATTCTTGACACGGTGGTTACATGTTAAAATCTTGACAAGAAATACACTACTAGTATACTGACCAAGGTTTTGAGCACTGAAGATTTTTACGACTTTATATATATTGCAGAAGATTTTTTTAAATTAATTTTTCAACTACATTTTTTTTAATTTCTCATGTGTGTTTCTACTTTGAAATTTGTTACTGCATGTTAATTCATATTTGCTTCGAAAACAAAACCTCAAGGAAAAAATCTTCCAGTTTAATTGAAATATTTTTCCATATTTTATGTGCTGTCTTTTTCTTATAACAAAGTTATAACTTTGTTTACTTTTCCAATGTTTGCACACAGGTGATCTACAAGATGAATTACGTAAAGGGAATGTAAGCGCTTTAAATGTAATGAGACTAGTTAGAGAAACCTTTAGCGATGTTGAAGGCGTACAGACGAAGGTATATGAAACATCATTTCGTCAACAGTATCATGAAACATTTATCTTTAAGTTTTCAATTTGAAATATAATGTATACAATTATTACGAGGTAGTATTGGTCATAGAAAATCTTTTAAGCGAAAAAATTAATTATTATATAAATAAATAATTTTTAGAATATGAATACGAGTCGTCTGAGTTTTTGGCGAAATGATATCGTCTGGGCTTCACTAACACCTGTATACTATGTACCCAATTTTGTTTGTATTATGCATGCTACAGTAATTATTTCGGTTGTATGAGTGCGATGTCATATTGTAAATTTTGAATTCCTTGAATGGTTACGGAAACGTATATACATGTATTTATATATTTATACAATTTGACATCTTTAGTGTAACTGTATATACTTGTTTAGTAAAAGATTCATGTAGTATTGTTTTCTTAATATCTAACAACAATTCTTTACTTTTAGTGCTCTTTTATGTTTGTATCTAATGCGATTCATTCCAAAGCAAAAATTAAACATCATACTGCATACGAAATATTTTCTAAAATATAATCTTTCTAAAAAAAGAATTTTATGTAAAAAAAAAATGTTATCAATATTTTGAATCGCTAATACATATAAATCATTCTACTTTTCAGTCGGGCTAAAATGCATTTATTAACTGTGAAATTTGCATTCATATACATTCTATAAATTTCCAATAATAAAGGCAGTCTTCATACAGATGTACTTAGCCTTTACGTCATCCTTAATTTAACTCTTTCACTATCTTGTTTTTATTATACTAACTTCTTGTATGTTCTCCTTTTAAGCCAGTGGAGACGGTAAAGCCAATGACGGGAATCCAGGAGTTTCTTCTCAACGTCGACAAAGAAAACTCAGAACGAGGTTCCGCTAGCCCAAAACGAGACATCTGGAAAGACGATGTAGATGACGATGAAAGAAGAGTGCGATTTCAGTTTCTATAAGACCATGTCCAGCTTGTAATGTCTTACCTTGGTCACATATACTGTATTTTTCTATGCAAATTATTAATGGTATTCATGGGTTGTTTTTAATAAGCACATAACCTTTTTTTAACAATCGACGACAGTGAACTAGCTTTTCACTTACAAAAGTAGATGGTACTCTCAAAAAATGGATTTAAATATTAATTGTGCACTCTATAGTAGACATTACTCTTTTTTTTTTTAAGCATGCGAGATGATAATGTATACAAATGTTCTAGCACGTTATTCTGTTAAACAAAAGAGTTGTCATGGTTGAATTTTTGTGTCTGTTATCTAATTTATAAAATTATTATGCAATGTTTCTTGTATTGTCTATTAATTATTGATATGCCGATGTTGTATTGTTTTTTACCAAACAGTGCCGCTGAGTCCTTTTTAAGAAGCCACATCAATCTCTACATTGTCTTGATACTGAATTCTTCTAGGAGTTCAGTTTCTTCTTCTCCCTTCAACTAAAATAAAGGTCTTTCTAAAGAAACCATTAATGGTGACGTGAGTGTAATATAATAACGAGGACAAGAAATCGATTGTTTTGAAAGGGTCAAAATTAAGTTAACCTGATCTTTAAAATGGCGTCAAAATTTCATAAATATTTTATTTCTGATTTAGATTATACCAGGCGATGGATCAAACATGGAAATGAAAACCTTGGCAGATTTTATAATGGATCAAAAATATAAGATTTCCGTTGAAATTTCATTTAACAGTTCATGGGGCAGTATTTAAAACAATTTATCCTTTCGATTCGAAAGTGTAAAAAAGATAATATCACAAAGATTTCACGATCAATAAATGCTGGTATCAGCTATAACAAAACAGGTTTCAACATTGGTTTTGTTCATAAGGCTCATTATTATAATTATATTGTAGAATAATGAATTATATTGTAGAATAATGAATTCCATAAGAGGTAAACCAACGCCCAACTTTTTCCCTCCCAAAAGAGGAAGTTCTTCAAAATTACATAAATGAGTATGTTTTAATTTTTTAGCTCACCTGAGCCGAAGGCTCAAGTGAGCTTTTCTGATCAAAATTTGTCCGTCGTCTGTCGTTGTCGTCGTCGTTGTTGTTGTCGTTGTTGTCGTAAACTTTTCACATTTTCATTTCTTCTCGAGAACCACTGGGCCGATTTCAACCAAACTTGGCACAAAGTATCCTTGGGTAAAGGGGATTCAAGTTTGTTCAAATGAAGGGCCATGCCCTTTTCCAAGGGGAGATAATCATAAATTTGTTAAAAATTAATGGCATTTTTAAAAATCTTCTTCCCCAGAACCGATGGGCCAGGAAAGATGAAACTCATGTGGAAGCATCCTCGGGTAGTGTAGATTCAAGTTTGTTCAAATCATGACCCCTGGGGCAAGGGTGGGGCCAAAATGGCCAACCCAAGTTTTACATAGGAATATATAGGAAAAATCTTTAAAAAATCTTCTTCTCCAGAACCACTGGGCCAGGAAAGATGAAACTCATGTGGAATCATCCTCAGGTAGTGTAGATTCAAGTTTGTTCAAATCATGACCCCCGGGGCAAGGGTGGGGCCAAAATTAGTTTTACATAGGAATATATAGGAAAATTTTTTAAAAATCTTCTTCTGAAGAACCACTAGGACAGGAAAGATGAAACTCATGTGGAATCATCCTCAGGTAGTGTAGATTCAAGTTTGTTCAAATCATGACCCCTCTGGCAAGGGTGGGGCCAAAATGGCTGACCCAAGTTTTATATAGGAATATATAAGAAAAATCTTTAAAAATCTTTTTCTCCAGAACCACTGGGCCAGGAAAGATGAAACTCATGTGGAATCATCCTCAGGTAGTGTAGATTCAAGTTTGTTCAAATCATGACCCCCGGGGTAAGGGTGGGGCCAAAATGGCCGACCCAAATTTTACATAGGAATATATAGGAAAAATCTTTAAAAAATCTTCTCCAGAACCACTGGGCCAGGAAAGATGAAACTCATGTTGAATCATCCTCAGGTAGTGTATAGATTCAAGTTTGTTCAAATCATGACCACCGGGGCAAGGGTGGGGCCAAAATGGCCGACCCAAGTTTTACATAGGAATATATAGGAAATATCTTTAAAAATCCTTCTGAAGATCCACAGGGCCAGGAAAGATGAAACTCATGTGGAATCATCCTCAGGTAGTGTAAATTCAAGTTTGTTCAAATCATGACCCCCGTGGCTAGGGTGGGGCCAAATGGCCGACCCAAGTTTTACATAGGGATATATAGGGAAACCTTTTAAAATCTTCTTTTCAAGTACTTCAAAGCTATGATTAGTGATATTTATATGGAATCAACCTCAGGTAGTGTAGATTCTAGTTTGTTCAAATGATGAACGCCTGGAGGGGGTAGTAAATTCAAGCCCGATGTGCTCAGGTGAGCGCTGTGGCCCCTGGGCCTCTTGTTTTTCTTAATACCCCCAGTACCTCCAGCAATCAAACTGAATTTGAATCACTAAATTCTCAAATCCGACAAAAATGTAAATGTAAATGTTGTACAAATGCACTAAGCCTTAGAGTCTGTCTTTAAATACTCTACCAAATATTAACAGCAGTGAAGGAGAATAGTGGAGTATTCAGGATTATTGCACATCATATTCCAGAAGTAATCAATGGATCATATTCTGGATACTTAAAAAAGAAACTGCGGTGAAATTGACTTCATTTAACCAGATGAATTCGGAAGCATTTATACAATCATTTCCCATGGCATACTGGTATCAATAAAGCTTTCTGGCATTATACATGGATAGCTCCTTTTCAATAAAAATGGAATTCGCAAATTTGCAGACCTTGTCATCGGCATTTAAAATAAAATTGCTCCGAAGTTTTTAATAAAAAGATGTTTGTGTTCCCGAATCACAATGTATGTGTTTGGAGACCATTTATACAACCATTTCCCATGGTATACTGGTATCAATAAAGCTTTTTGGCATTATACATGGATAGCTTCTTTTTTCAATAAAAATGGAATTCGTAAATTTGCAGACCTTGTCATCGGCAATTAAAAAAAAAATGCTCCGAAGTTTATAATAAAAAGATGTTTGTGTTCCTGAATCACAATGTGTGTGTTTGGAGATCAGGGTTTCCTCACTATCTGTTGGAATCTAATTCCATGGATGCTACATATAAATATGTCCCGTTATAACAGACCTTTTCGTTTTCATAGAGAGCAAAATTTAATAAAACGAAATTATATACTCAACAAAAAAAGAAATGTATATTCAGAATAATATGAAAATCTGAGTCTTCAGTTTAAACATTATTTTATTTAAGTGATTTTAGACTGTGTTGTGATAAAAATTAAACATGTCCTATGTTGCAAATTTAAAAGTCCAGTTGATGTCATTGTCATCGCCCCCAAATTCAAGGGGCATAACAATATACATGTATACTGTGCGACGTCTCAACGCTAGTGGGTTTCCAATGTACGGATGTCGTGGACGAATACCATCTCCTCCTCTCAGTCTCTTGCGAACAATTTGTGCACTTTTATGCCGCTTTCTTCAACCAGAAATTGTAGCAGCAGTTTGTGCAGCAGTTCTGAATCGATTGCTGAAGGGGGGTCTGACGGTCCTTTCTGTATGTGGTATCCCGTTGACGGCCAGTTTTTGGTCTGTTATCCGTGTTCTTAGCTGGTGGAGACGTACGTTAAACCGCTGCAAAGCCGATTGATGTACACTAAATGCAGTTGCAACCTCCTGTTGCGTAGCTCCGGTTATCATCCTAGTTAGCCCGTGTTGCGTTCATCTTTGTTAAGGTGTGAAATTGTAGCATCAACATTGTTATCAAATCTTAAATATGGGTTTAATAGGAGTGTTTATTGTTTCTCTAAATCCAAAATATCAATGAAAATAGACCCCCGATTTACAAGAAATCATGAAAAACACTATTTTCATAAACATTATTATTCAAGGGAAATAATTCAACACTTGGGTTTTTAAATACCTATGGTGTAGCCTTCAATACGCTCACTCATACAATTCTCTCAGTGTCGTCAGGTGCTTAGGTGACTACAGGGGATTTCTGGCTCGGTCTGGATCCCCTCGAGTCGAAGTGCTGTCTTAATGGTCAGATTTCTGCTTTTCGGCTGTTTGAGGAAAGTTCGCCTCTACGTCTCCTTTAAAGCCGGTCTCTATTCCTTTTTTGGGAGTTGAACTATGTTCAATCTCCCATGGTCATCACGCATTTAACATGCGCAGTAATTTGTGTTGATTATATAGAGCCTAAAGCGAGGCTACTGTGTCGACCGATTTACTCCGATGATAACAGAAAACATGCATAAACATCCGCCACAAATAGTTCATGTCATTTTCTCCTGAATTGATCTAATTTTCATAATTTGAAATGTAAGTAAATGTAATGATAAAGTAATCTTATTTTGAATATTAGATTTTGTTCAAAGTAAAACTAAATTATAAAGAACTTCAAAAGTTTTTCGTAATGGAACTCATTTTTAGTGTAGCTTCATACACAGAGAGATACGAACGACAACTCTACATACTGACGGCAAGCGGTAAATCTAGTCTTCCCGACGCCCGACGGTCCCGGATTTTTGGCAATTTCTTTTTTACGGGTGCACAGAATTTATTCAAACTTTTCATGAACATTTCCTTGGATAAATTGAATTATTAATGCAAAAAACTTTAGGAAACATGCGTATTTATTACTAAATCAGCAGTATCACCTGCCAAAAGCGGTTAATCTAGTACTCTGTTATAAATGTTAAAACCAAAAATGGACACCGATGTTTTCGTAGAATCGCGATTAAAAACAACAAAATGAAGTATATTTTTTTTTTTTTGATAAAAGGAAAACCTCATTTACATACCAGATAATTTGTACGCTCACAAACTCTCACATATACCACTGTTTTTATGTTTGGTCAATAAATATTTGTTTTTAACTTGGTATTGCTTTTTTCTTCAAAATATTAAAACAGATCAAGTTCTGACAAACTCCATGTATAATGTTCGTGTAATTGAAATACATTTATATTCACAGAGAAGTTTTATATATAAACCTGTTAGCTTTTAAAAGGATGCTGTGTGAAAATCCACATTTTATCAACATTGATATTATTCCTTCGAAACTGAAATTTTCATAACACATGGATAAAGGTGAGGAAAAATATATTACAAATTTGAAGACTGTGATCAGTGAATTATATAAATGATCAACCGCCTCTAATATGAATATGATGGCAGTGTCCATGTTTTGCAATGGGAAACCCAAAATATATGTAGGATGAAAAAGTAATAGCAGGTGCACAACGGCAATATGTAATAAAGATTCTATGAAAATTTCGTTCAGTGGTGTAAGAGGATGGTTATACCTAAAGCGTAACAAACAGATGGACGGAAATCCCGATTAATAAATACCCTCCCCCTTTTCAAGCAGGGGGTATTAAAAAAAGGACTAATGTAGGTAGGCAAGCATTATGGCCCATGCATTTTTTTTTTGCTATTCAGTGTCTCTGAATGTCTTTCTCAAGATTGTTGCAACTCAAAAAATCTGAAACAGTTGTCTGTATTTGAAATAATAATATTGTTCACTCACTTAACCTCCCGATCAAAGATTTTATTTTACACCATGTTCAACTCCCGTGAGTGCTTTCAGTACTTTGATTTCCCTTGGGTGTCCATTTGAGGGCAACCCTGGGCAGTAAGTTTAGGGGAATACGCAGGACATACATGTAAGCACTTCATAGGCAGTGTCTTGTTTGGATGGTTTTTGATATTTTTGATATCCCAGTCATTTTTATTAGTTCTTTATTCGAGTTGGTGTTTGGTCAAAAGATCTTGAGAATACGTCTGAAGTTTGGAAGAATTCAAGTTTTCTTTCAATTGCCAAGGAGGTTTTCAAGCACTCTGATCCATTCATGATGACACTGAGGACATTGTCGTTAAAAATCCTGATTATGATATTTAAGTGTTGTGGATCTCCATATGGGTTTCAATATTGCAAAAGCCTGGTTTGCTTTGCTGATCATGGTGTTGAGTTCCTTGTCGCCTATTGTGTGACTTTGCTACCCAGGTACGTGAACGCCTTGGCATACTCTAACTGGGTTATTGTTGATCAGTACTAGATTACATGTACTGCTAGTGATGCTTACTCGTTAAACAATCGTCTTTTCAGGTGTTGACTTTCAATCCGAATTTTTAGCACCGGAATTGCTATGTGTGATTCTCCATAGATACCATGCCATTTGGGAGGGAAAATAGCACAGGTGACAGAATACTTCCTTGCTTTACTCCGGTTTTCACTGCATAAGGTTCTAGCTGTGAGCTGGTTGTTATGTATCACTCGGCACTCAAAATTGTAATAGAAGAACTGGATGATATGAACCAGTTTCTGTGGAATGCCGAAGTAACACATGATCTTCCAGAGAGACCCATAGCACAAATATATAGTCAATACATGCTTTCCCCTTTCTAATTCGGACCTGCTCCTGTTGAAGTGTCCTCTAAAGCAGAACTTTGTGATGCATTTTACAATATGGTGTGGCTGAAGGTCTTGCTGGTGAGAGAGGAGGGTAACCCCACGCCAGTTGTTGCAGTTTTCAAGGTCACCTTGTTGGGGCAGTTTGATGATGACTACTTTCATCCAATCATTCTCATTACCCTTGAAACATATCTTGGAGGTTCAGTGTGTTTCTTCTCCTTCTGCTTTCAGCATATCGTGGCATACACCATCCTCTCCAAGGACATTGTCATTTTCTTAATTTATGAATTGCATTGGTCACCACATTTTGCGTGATGTGGCCCATTTCTATCTTAATGCCTCATCAATGTCAGGGAATATCGATGGATCTGATCGCGGTTATGTATCTTCACACAATGGTCTCTCCACCTCTATATAGTTTTGCCATTTCCTGTGTACTTCTGCTTTTTCAGGGGATCTTGTTTGGGGTCTTTATCACCTCTTTGTTCCTTCATGTTCTGGTAAACTGATAAGTTTTTTTTTCTTTTTGCGGCTCCCTGTGCTTCCTAGACGAATTGCTATGTATAGCAGTGCTTATATCTCCTTAATGACTCCGTCATTTCCTAATATCTTTCTTTCTATACAAGGTTGCTGCCCATTCTTTCAATCTGGGTGATTTTGCATCTAGTTGATTTTTCTTTAGTTGCTAAAGAAACTACGACAAGGCGTCTGATGCGTATTTTAAAATATCGATGCTGATGTAAGGAGCTGATCCTTACGTCGCGGGTTCGAATCCCACTGTGGGACGTGGAGACCGGTCCTTCGGATGAGACCGTATAAAACGAGGCCCCGTGTCGCAGTAGGTGCTGGCATGAAAAGATCCCTCCCTCTTCAATGGCCCTTAGTGCCGAGTATAGGACAAAATTTGCAGCTCTCCAACGGCAAGTGGTGGCGTCTCCATATGAGTGAAAAATTCTCGAGAGGGACGTTAAACAATATACAATCAATCAATCAATCGATGCTGATCAGAAAAAAAGGTAAAGAGTGTTGTTTCAAAGGAAAAAAACGTGAATTATCAAGTCATTTGTGATAATATCTGTCAAGAACTGTCATCATGCCAGTGATTTTACAAACAAAATTTTGTTTTCAGTGAAATATATATAGAAAAACAAGATGTTTGTGAAACACTGATGCCCTCGTATGGCAACATAGCGGAAATTAAACTTTTCTTGAATGGAATTAAATGTGTTGGTATTCAAAGTACGGTCTATTTACAAGAAATACAATTGTGAAATATGAAGCCCTAGTCCTAACCGTTCAAAAGTTGTGGCCAAGGTTAAAAAGTTGGTCAAACTCCAAGGTCAATGTCAAAGGGTCAAAGTTCTCGGTAAAAAATAAAAGGTCTTCTCACAGGGATTAAATGTGTAAAGTATGAAAGTCCTTGCCCTAACCCTTCAAAAAGTATAGTTAATATTTGTTTTTAAAAAGTAGGTCAAACTCCAAAGTCAAAGTTCTTGGTGAGGTATGAAAGGTCCTCTCACAATGATTATATGTAAAGTATGAAAGCCCCAACTCTTACCGTTCAAAAGTTATGGCCAAGGTTAAAGTTTTTTATAAGTACGGAAATCTCCAAGGTTAATGTCAAAGGGTCAAAGTTGTTGGTATCCAATGAAAGGTCTTGCCACGAAGAATACATATGTGCAGAATGAATCTCCTAGTACCTATCGTTCAAAGTTATGGCCAATGTATATGTTTGGAATTTTGGTGTAAAAGGGGCAAACTCCAAGGTCAAGGTCAAATTTGGTGGTACCCAAAAAAGGTCTTGTCACAAGGAGTAGTACAAGTGTGAAATATGGAAGTCATAGCTCCACTACACCGAAAGTTATGGGCAAGGTTAAAGTTTTTGCGGACAGCTGGACAGACGGACGGACAAAACAAAAACTATATACCCCCGAATCGTCGATTACGGGGGCATAAAAATAATAAAATTAGCTTCACTTCTGACAACTGCATCGCGATACGAACTTGATTTACTCGGAACTACAGATTCCGTTTGGTTTGGTTTTGCTTGTCACTAAACTGGTGTTCAATATCGCACGATAATAAAGAGAACCAATCAGCATGGCTACGAAGCGTACATCGGATGATCAAAGTTCAAACGACATGGCTAGTGAAAAGAAGCAGAAGCAGGTTCGAGTGTGGGTCGATGGCTGGTAAGTGTCAGGAATGCAAAACGTTTCATGTTTATTTGGATTCTTTAGGAATGCATTACCGATCATCGTAATCGGTTTGCAATGGAAGGGAGGGGTTATGATCTTCACTTCAGAAAAACTAGGCCTACCGAACAATCAAAAGATGAAAAGATATGTTGCTTAATGTTATATTGTTATGTATAAATGGGAATTAACTATGCAGAAATTATCGATCATTTATTGACTTTTTCTTTTAATTTTTATTACCTTCCTGAATCAGGGATCATAATACATTTCAAAATAAATAACTTGCTGAAACAATTTTGACAGATCGATCCAAAATGAAAAATAGTTGAAGTACAGTCACAGGTTAAATCCACAGGCACCTGACGAATGGATGATGCCCCCTCTCCCTCCAGCTTCTGGGATTTTTTTGGGGATAAAAATAGATTTTGTGTCTAATAAAAATTCTGACAGAAGCTTGGGGGGGGGGGATGTTCCACCATCCATTCGTCAGGTGTCTGTGGATTTAACCCCACAAAAAAGCAATTTTCACTATAGAAAAAAAAGAAAGATAAACTATTAAAAATTCTTACAACTGTTTGTTCAGCATATTCAGAAGAACTTTAGGGATTTACATTAATAATTAATGAAGTGATATGATATTATTAATCTTCCTATTATAACATTCTTGTACCTAGGTCCATAGATTAGAATGATATTCATTGTAAAAATTGTGTCCTACATCCCTATGCAGTTTAGACACATATTATTCTAATTCATTCAACACGTCAAGGGCTGAACCACTTATATAATTGTAGATAAATGTTTTGATTTATATATGGGTCCAACTATCATGACAAAATTAAACTTAAATGGTTTTTGCTTAATTTTCAGTTTCGATATGGTTCATTTTGGCCATGCCAATGCTATCCGACAAGTAAGTGTTTGAAACACTAGATGCATAAAGAGTTTGATTGGGAAAAAATTGGAATGGTATGATCATATTGTAAAATTCTTCTTAAGGTTTCTATTATTTTTTACTTGTAGGCTAAACAAATGGGGGATTATCTGATTGCTGGAGTTCATTCAGATGGTTTGTATGATTTAAGTGTTTGGTTTAAAATTGTTTGTCCTCTGCAGAAAACTATTCTCGGATATATCATGCCACAATATGTAGACAATATAGAAAAAATTGAAAGAAAAAATTCAAGAAAATGGGTTTAATAATAAAAAAAAAAAGGCAAGTGTTGCAGCCTTTTAATGTCTCTTCACCTCACAAAAAAGTAGAGTCAACAGAATATGGAAATGAAAATGAAGCTGTTTAAGCTCAGCATTTTGTGATCCAAGAAAAAGAAACTAAATGAGTGATTGTCCTTATGGAATATTAAGAGCACAAAAGAAAAAAAAATGGTTTGGAATATGAAGATATATGATTATCATGTCAAACATTATCAAATTTATTCAGTGTTTCACACTAGTCTTCTAAGTGTACAATTCTTCATTTGAGAGAGGGCTATCCACCTAAAATGATATTGAGTCAATGCTGAAAACCAACTAATACAATAATTCAGTTAATGACATGATAAGAAATTTAGAGGATCAATTGAAAACAGAGACTTTGCAAAGGCTAGGAAAATCTAGAAAAAGAGAAATCTTTAAATTTGAATATGATCTACCAGTTTGATGTGTACATACTGCAGTACACAAAAATTCAGCAAGAAATATTTCAGACTTTTCATTTGACAGACTACCAAATTAATTCAAACAATTTGACATAACTTTTTAAAGGATAGCTTGAAATGTTTTAATTGTTGATAATCTATGCATGGTTAAGATTGTCATTTTATTACATACATGTAGTAGAATATATGTCATTTTAAATAGCTTTTCATTTTAAACAATATTGATTCTGTTTTTAGCTCACCTGAGCCGAAGGCTCAAGTGAGCTTTTCTGATCACATTTTGTCCGTCGTCCGTCCGTCCGTCTGTCCGTCTGTCTGTCCATCTGTAAACTTTTCACATTTTCAACTTCTTCTCAAGAACCACTGAGCCAATTTTGACCAAACTTGGTACAAAGCATCCTTGGGTGAAGGGGAATTTAAATTGTTAAAATGAAGGGACATATCCCCTCGCAAGGGGAGATAATCAAGAAAAGACAAAAATAGGGTTGGGTCATTAAAAAATCTTCTTCTCAAGAACCACTGGGCCAGTAAAGCTGAAACTTACGTGAAAGCATCCTGGGGTAGTGTAGATTCTAAATTGTTCAAATCATGACCCCCGGGGAAAGGGCGGGGCCACAATGGGGAATCAAAGTTTTATATAGAAATATATAGGAAAAATCTTTGAAAATCTTCTTCTCAAGAACCACTGGGCCAGAAAAGCTGAAACTTATGTGGAAGCATCCTGGTATAGTGTAGATTCTAAATTGTTCAAATAATGACCCCCGGGGGAAGGGCGGCACCAAAATGGCCGACCAAACTTTTACATAGAAATATATAGGAAAATTCTTTAAAAATCTTCTTCTCAAGAACCACTGGGCCAGTAAAGCTGAAACTTATGTGAAAGCATCCTGGTATAGTGTAGATTCTAAATTGTTCAAATAATGACCCCCGGGGGAAGGGCGGGGCCACAATGGCCGACCAAACTTTTACATAGAAATATATAGGAAAAATTGTTTGAAAATCTTTTTCTCAAGAATCACTGGGCCAGAATAGCTGAAACTTATGTGGAAGCATCCTGGCATAGTGTAGATTCTAAATTGTTCAAATAATGACCCCCGGGGGAAGGGCGGGACCAAAATGGCCGACCAAACTTTTATATATATATATATATAGGAAAATTCTTTAAAATTTCTTCTCAAGAACCACTGGGCTAGTAAAGCTGAAACTTATGTGAAAGCATTCTGGTATAATGTAGATTCTAAATTGTTCAAATCATGACCCCCGGGGGAAGGGCGGGGCCACAATGGGGAATCAAAGTTTTACATAGAAATATATAGGAAAAATCTTTGAAAATCTTCTTCTCAAGAACCACTGGGCCAGAAAAGCTGAAACTTATGTGGAAGCATCCTGGCATAGTGTAAATTCTAAATTGTTCAAATAATGACCCCCGGGGGAAGGGCGGGGCTACAATGGGGTATCAAAGTTTTATATAGAAATATGTATAGGAAAAATCTTTGAAAATCTTCTTCTCAAGAACCACTGGGCCAGAAAAGCTGAAACATATGTGACAGCATCCTGGTATAGTGTAGATTCTAAATTGTTCAAATCGTGACCCCTGGGGGAAGGGCGGGGCCATTTTAGGGAATCAAAGTTTTACATAGAAATATGTAGGAAAATCTTTGAAAATCTTCTTCTCAGGAACCACTGGGCCAGAAAAGCTGAAACTTATGTGGAAGCATCCTGGCATAGTGTAGATTCTAAATTGTTCAAATAATGACCCCCGGGGGAAGGGCGGGGCCACAATGGGGTATCAAAGTTTTATATAGAAATATATAGGAAAAATCTTTGAAAATCTTCTTCTCCTGAACCACTGGGCCAGTAAAGCTGAAACTTATGTGAAAGCATCCTGGTATAGTGTAGATTCTAAATTGTTCAAATAATGACCCCCGGGGAAAGGGCGGGGCCACAATGGCCGACCAAACTTTTACTGAATATATATGGGAAAATTCTTTAAAATTCTCCTTCTCAAGAACCAATGGGCCAGATAAGCTGAAACTTATGTGGAAGCATCCTGGTATAGTGTAGATTCTAAATTGTTCAAATAATGACCCCCGGGGGAAGGGCGGGGCCACAATGGGGAATCAAAGTTTTACATAGAAATATATAGGAAAAATCTTTGAAAATCTTCTTCTCAAGAACCACTGGGCCAGTAAAGCTGAAACTTATGTGGAAGCATCCTGGCATAGTGTAGATTCTAAATTGTTCAAATAATGACCCCCGGGGGAAGGGCGGGACCAAAATGGCCGACCAAACTTTTATATAGATATATATAGGAAAATTCTTTAAAAATCTTCTTCTCAAGAACCACTGGGCTAGTAAAGCTGAAACTTATGTGGAAGCATCCTGGTATAGTGTAGATTCTAAATTGTTCAAATAATGACCCCCGGGGGAAGGGCGGGGCCACAATGGGGAATCAAAGTTTTACATAGAAATATATAGGAAAAATCTTTGAAAATCTTCTTCTCAAGAACCACTGGGCCAGAAAAGCTGAAACTTATGTGGAAGCATCCTGGCATAGTGTAGATTCTAAATTGTTCAAATAATGACCCCCGGGGGAAGGGCGGGGCCACAATGGCCGACCAAACTTTTACATAGAAATATATAGGAAAAATCTTTGAAAATCTTCTTCTCAAGAACCACTGGGCCAGAAAAGCTGAAACATATGTGACAGCATCCTGGTATAGTGTAGATTCTAAATTGTTCAAATCGTGACCCCTGGGGGAAGGGCGGGGCCATTTTAGGGAATCAAAGTTTTACATAGAAATATGTAGGAAAATCTTTGAAAATCTTCTTCTCAGGAACCACTGGGCCAAAAAAGCTGAAACATATGTGCCCATGGAAGGATCATGGGGTAGTGCAGATTTCAGAATGTCTAAATTATGATCAGTGGGGTAGGGTGGGGATACATTATGTATAACAAGGGGGAAATCTGGTAAAGAACAGAATGGTCAAAGCTTCTCAGGTGAGCGATGTGGCCCATGGGCCTCTTGTTCAATTTTACAGCGGAAATTTCCAAACACAAAGGCCCACCTGTTTACAATGAAAAGGAGCGATACAAGATGGTGCGAGCTATTAAGTGGGTGGATGAGGTAAAACTCGCATGGAGATTTGATCTACATTGATTTTGTATTTTTATTTATGTCAGTTTGTGATGATGAAGACAAGAACATTGATCATCATGCTTCAGTTGTCAAGAACTGACAGCTCTTATCTTTCAATTTACAATGGAGATAATCTGTAATCAATGATCCTGTGGGTTGCATTGTAATTAAATCCTAGCTACATTCTATGTATATTTTGCCTTGATTCAGTACACCTTCCTTTGTTTTGGAAATACCCTTCTCCTTTACTTTGGAGTTTAATATAATGAAAAGATTTGTAATATACATGTACTATTTACTCGGCATCAAATTCATTTTAGTTCACCTTGACAAATTTGTGATGAGCAAATGCTATACATGTACCCCTGACACTGGTGTTGGCATCTCAGTATAAATTTTAGGATCAAGTCCATTTTCAAGTAACCATAAGCCCTACCTGGACTAAACTTGCAGGGATAATGCATCAAGGGATGGACACTACGAGATAAACTTCCTAAATATATTCAAATAATTTTCTGGATAGTGTATAGGTTCAAGTTTCTTGAGCTCGCCCATTCCTAAATAGCTTTTCACCCTACTAAAAGTAAATCTGCATGGATATTGATTTAAGAATGCTTACTAACTAAAAAAAACTTGATTGCCTTAATTATGAATAATATTCTTTGAGCCGATCGAGCTCTGTAATGTTTGATTATATGAGATGTACAATGTGTAGTTGATCAAAGCTTCTTACATAAAATTTATTATAAAATAGCCTTAACAGTAATTATAATGCTAAGTAAAGTGAAACATTTTTTACAGGTTGTAGAAGATGCTCCATATGTGACAACTCTAGAAACTCTGGAAAAATACAATTGTGACTTCTGTGTACATGGAGGTATGTAAAATAATGCTGTGAAATGAAGTCATGGTATATGTAAAGGGAAATAACTCCCACTCAGCTCCATACAGTATAACACACTTGTTCATCAGACAGTCAGCTCTTAAAAGATCAAATGTGTGGCAGTATTTTTATTTTTAGGTCACCTGAGTAACTCAGGTGACCTATTGCTATCCGTTTTCGTCCGTCGTGTGTTAACATTTCAACATTTTCAGCTTCTTCTCTAAAACCTCTGAACCAATTTCAACCAAATTTGGTATACAGCATCTATGGGTGAAGGGGAACAAAAATTGTGAATTTCATGGTCCCCGCCCCCCTGGGGCCTGAGAGGTGGGGCCAAAACCACTAAAATTAATGAAATCTTTAAAAATCTTCTTCTTTACTCCTGGACATCAAGCAGGCAAACTGTTGGCATGAATGTAATGAGCATTGAGTCCTCTACCAAAATTGTGAAATTCATGGCCCCAGGGTCAGGGGTTCTAGTGCTAGGGCAGGGCTCTATAGATTATATAATGAAAATGCATTATTTCTTTGAAAATCTTCTTCTCTGCTCCTGGGTATTAAATAAACTTACTAAGCACATAGTTATGATGAGCAAGAGTGCCTCTTCCAGATTTGTGAATTTTATGGCCCCAGGGTCAGGGGTTCTGGTGTTAGGGCGGGTCTCTATAGATTATATAGTGAAAATGCATTATTTCTTTGAAAAACTTCTTCTCTGCTCCTGGGTATTAAATAAACTAACTAAGCACATAGTTATTTTGAGCAAGAGTGCCTCTTCCAGATTTGTGAAATTCATGGCCCCAGGGTCAGGGGTTCTAGTGCTAGGGCAGGGCTCTGTAGATTATATAGTGAAAATGCATTATTTCTTTGAAAATCTTCTTCTCTGCTTCTGGGTATTAAATAAACTAAGCACATAGTTATGATGAGCAAGAGTGCCTCTTCCAGATTTGTGAATTTTATGGCCCCAGGGTCAGGGGTTCTAGTGCTAGGGCGGGGCTCTATAGATTATATAGTAAAAATACATTAATTCTTTGAAAATATTTTCCTTTGCTTCTGGGTTTTATGCCAATGATCCAAGTCTATATATATTTATGATGAAGAAAGGTGCATGTAGCAAAGTGTTTTTTTATGCCCCCAGGGTCAAAGGGGGGGGGGGGGTGTTACATAGTCTGAAAATAAATTAATGCTTTGAAATCTGCCCTTTGCTATTAATCAACCATTTTATGATTACATTTGCAAAATTTTGAAATATGTGGCCCATGGGTCAGTGGGTGAGGTGCACAACTGGTTATAAAGTGGAAGTGCATTTTCTCTTTGTTACTCTGATCTACCTCTGGGTATTAAGTAAATAGAGTAAGCATGCTAAGTTAATAATTATGATAAGCAATGGTGCCTCTTTCAAAATTGTAAATTGTGAATTTCATGGCCTCCGGTCTAAAACACGAACCAAATATAATTGAAAGTTGTTACACAATACTCAGGTGACCTATAAGGCCCATGGGCCTCTTGTTTTTTTCAATTACAGATGACATCACAGTGACAGCTGATGGAACAGATACATACCACTTAGTAAAGGCAGCTGGAAAATACAAGTAATACTTTACAGTGTTTTCCCTAAGAATTGGCTATTAGCTAAATTTACCGTTTCAATTGACAAAAATGCGGATTCAAAATAAAAAAAAAAAATAATAAAAATTTAATTGTTGTTAGGTCCACAGAGATTTTGTTTAAATCCGGGTTACAATTGATCTCTAACTCTTTACTGTGAAATAAAGGGAAAACACTGCTTTTATTCAATGTACATCAATTTAAAAAGTGAAGTATTTTAGTATAACAGAGTCCTATAATTATTCAATGGATTTTTTTTAAAAACTATGATTCTTATTGGAATTTCATTCAAGTTTGTTAAAAGAGAAAGGTAACATATGAACCGTCCTTGCTTCTCTTATTTTCAAAGTGATCAGATATTAAAGAAAGAGTAGACTATTTCTGATATTTTCATTCTACACCAAAAAATTTTGCTTATTCACCACCATTTTACTGAAATGACCTAGAATTGTGTTTGCATTTATTGGAGGAATTAACTCCAGTTCCTTCTTTGTATTTGTTTTCTTTATGTTAACATCCATAAAATCAGAGAAAAGAAAACTACTTTGACTTCTGAATTATGAAATTTTTGTTGTTCTCACTGGGAATGTATTTTCTTTATTACAGAGAATGCAAGAGAACAGCTGGTGTATCCACAACAGATCTTGTAGGAAGGTATGGATATGGAATTATACAAAGCTATGATAATCAGCAGCAGAAACTGTTCACAGATAGCGAAGATATATAATTAAATATTTTATTGAGGATTAGGTTAAGATGGAACAGCCCTGTGTTTTTTGTTGTCTGCTCAGTTCATGTATATAAACAGAACAAAATTGGTTGGATATTAACATTGTTTTTGGTCATCTGTTTAATATTTAAGAGTCAGTGTCTTAATAATAATACCAGGTAGAAGGTCAAGGTCAAAGAGATTCAGGGCAAGTCATTTTTTAAAGTCAAATGGTAATGTGTTGACACCAGAAGTAATGTGTTTTACAGTTGCATTTTGTTTGTGTAAAGTTTTGAGATCTTGTCCAAAAAAGGTACTTGTATGTTCTTACAATATCAACAAAATCCTTTGGGTGAGGGTAAGGTCAAACATACATAGAGAATTAAGTGCAGTGAAATATGTGTAGTAACCGACCAGAGGCCATGATTGTTCATTCATATATCTAAATAATTTTTAGGATGTTACTGGTGACAAAAACTCACCACGAAAGAGATGAGGAAAAACCTGTAGACAAGGCTCAGGCAGGGGACATAGGATCAGTAAGTACAAAAAGGTTATCATACCTTAATATCTCATCTAAGGTTTCTGTTTAAAATATTTATGATTATCTAGCCCTCACTCCATGATGTCCCCAACAGTACAACATATGAGACTTATCGATATGCCAGCAACATTCCATTATTGTCTTCAATGCTCACTGATCTTCAAACAATTTTCAAATTATGTAAGCAAACAGTGAGCTAGATGTTTTGAGTGAAATGGGAAATATTATTTTGAAGAAGATATACTGTAAACGTATTACATTTGGCTGTGTATTCTTTTTAGCAGCTTTGGCGGAACGCAGCAACCGCTAATTCAAGTACAACGCTAAATGTCTCGCATAGAAACACATACATAAGAATATGAAGAAATGCGCTAAATCAAATCTACGCTAACTTATTCAAAAGTCACTTTCCGCCAAATATCGTACACGCTGAATATAATACATTTACAGTATGAGGTAGATATATATATATGACAGAGAGTTCATGTTCACATTATGTAAATGTAGTTTGTAAATATGAATAGAGCATGACACCACCAGATGTAAGTTATTTTTAACAACATTTTAGCTGCATACTACATCTAGAAGTGAAATATAATTTTCTTTGTTGTTTATTCAGAAACTCGGTTCTCTACAAAAGAAAAGTACATTAAATGTAGATGTTCTTTCAGTGTAGCTGCATCTTGTCTAGTACAGCATCATAACATGCAATTTAGTTTGCCAACATAATTCAGAAAATGAAAATGGTGAAGCTGAAAAAGTTTAACCTCCCTAAGGAAATTGCAGTATGCAGTGCTATATTTAAAAAATATAGCAATTTGTATGCAGAGCTACCTGTTTTAAAATGTTCGTTTCCCACAAATTTGAAAATCGATATCTACACATTCACCAAACTTATTATAGATTGAGTTTTTTGTGATCCAGTGTGAATTAAAATGCAAATTTAAGTTACTTGAAACATTTATTAATGAATCAATTAGAATTGCTAACGAGGTACATATATGTACATGTAGGTAAAACATCAACTCTCTCTTCTGATAAGTGGAAGACTAAATTGCGTAGCTAAGCTCTTGATTTTTTTTATTGGCTGTGTAAAATGCAACTTACAGTAACACAGTAAAAAAGTCTTCAATGTGCATGTAATTTACTTCGCAAGCCATGTTTATACTTTGCTTTTTACATCTATTATTCAATCATTTTCTTGTAGGAAGTATGTGGTACAGAGGTGTAACTAATTTCTTAACATATAACAGAAAATGTAGTTTAATGTTGCATTCCTTATTGTTTTATACTTAGTTACTTTTATACACGTTCATTTTACATTTTAAGAATTGTATCAAATTAGCTCCACATTTATAAAACATACACAGAAATGTAGAAATATAGATTAAAAACTAAGTCACATATATGTAATCTAGAATATCACAGAGTAAAAATTTCTTTAAAAATGATCCCTTTCTTGGCCTTTATACAAATTTTTACAATGCAAAGCTTGTTTAATATATGTATTTTTTTTTTTTTTTTTTTTTTTGCTATATGCTGGTAGATGCTTCTATAGGTAACCAGGTGAAATAAATCCTCTTAGTTAACAGTCTAAAAGACCAAAATGATGGAGAGTGATGTATGTTTTAAGTAAGATCAGACTTAGAGACTAGACTACCGAAATTAATTGTACTTGAAGGAGGAGGAAACATTTCATTTTATTGTCCTTAAGGTGAAGGTCAAGGACATTTTTACAATGCTTTTGCCACACAGTAATTGATAAATTTGAGGTGTTTGAGAAAAAAAAAATGACTAAAATTGAAAGGTGAAGATCAAAGTGAAATACAGTTTTTAGCTCACCTCAACGAAGTTGGGGGAGCTTATGTAATACCCTCGGTGTCGGCGTCGGTGTCGGCGTCGGCGTCCCAGGTTAAGTTTTTTGGAGCAGTTTTCTTTTTAAGTACTTCTATGTCCTATATTGATTAGACATGCATGGAAGATGGTTCTAGTGTGTTTCATTGTACCAGTCAAAGTTTCAGATGCTGCAATTTCAGCGAAGGAATGACCAGGTTAATGTTTCTGGAGCAGGTTAACATTTTTGGTGCAGTTTTTGGTGTAGGTTTCATTTCCAAGTAACTATAAGCCCTATGTTGACCAAACTTGCATGGATGGTCATCTAAGGATGCATACTAACAGGCTTGCTTCCGATGCTGAATCTGACCTACATTGTCCGGTTGAGTGAACAGGTTAAAGTTTTTGGTGCAGGTTTCATTTCCAAGTAACTATAAGCTCTATATTGACCAAACTTGCATGGATGATACATCTAAGGATGCATACTACTGGGCTTGCTTCAGATGCTGAATCTGACCTACATTTTCTGGTTGAGTGAACAGGTTAAAGTTTTTGGTGCAGGTTTCATTTCCAAGTAACTATAAGCCTATGTTGACCAAACTTGCATGGATGATACTTCTAAGGATGCATACTACCAGGCTTGCTTTGGATGCTGAATCTGACCTACATTTTACGGTCGAGTGAACAGGTCAAAGTTTTTGGTGCAGGTTTCATTTCCAAGTAACTATAAGACCTATGTTGACCAAACTTGCATGGATGATACATCTAAGGATGCATACTACCAGGCTTGCTTTGGATGCTGAATCTGACCATCATTTTCTGGTTGAGTGAATAGGTTAAAGTTTTTGGTGTAGGTTTCATTTCCAAGTAACTATAAGCTCTATATTGACCAAACTTGCATGGACGATACATCTTAGGATGCACACTAATGGACTTGCTTCGGATGCTGAATTCGACATACATTTTTCAGTTAATAGACCAGGTAAAAGTTATGGGTGCAGGTCTATTACCAAAAAACTATAAGGCTTATATAACATTTTTTTTTTTTTTTTTTTTTTATTTCAATTTTATTTCAATAATAGTTAACAAAAAAAAAATGGAGGTAATACCTCCGCGGAGGCCCTCCTAATATATCTTCACCTGGGGTGCCAGGGGCTCCCTGGATCAGATAGAAATAATTAATTAAATTTGATTTTTGATATACATATATTCAGATGTCCACACTTCAATAAAATATAGCCATTGAAAAGATACAGTTATTTGTATATATAGATAATACAATATTCCACATACTTGTACTGAGTAAGTACATTCTAGAACTATTGAAAAAAAAAATACAGTTATTTGTATATATAAAAAATACAATATTCCACATACTTGCACTTTATACATTTTCATGTACATATAGCATTAAGGAAAAAGAAATAGTCATAGGGGGACACCAACGCACAAGAGTCCACTTTTCCCCCTACGAAAGTAGTCCCCAAAGGCCAGGTCACCTTTGGATCAATATATAATATATAATTTCATAATTTTTCTGACAGTTCTCTGATGATATCAAAATTACATACAATAGTTTTTGATAATTTTGTTATGAGATAGAACTGAGTAAGTGCATTTTTTAAGAAACACAATAAACCATATATATAACATTGTATAAACCAAACTTGCACAAATGTTGCATCAAGAGATGAAAACTCTCAAATTTGCTTCAGATGCTGGATTTTGATTACATTTTCATGAAGAAGAACTAGTTTAAATTTTTTATGTAGGTCTATTTCAAAGTATCAGATCAAAATTGCTTAAATATTTTCATTTTTGGAATGTACACTTTTTGTTGGTTAATTGTGTGACTTTGCCTTACTTAAAGACAACATTCGTTGAGGTGAGCTCTGTAATCTCTGATTACCTATGTTTAGATTGAGACCATGCATATGACTTTGACACAATAGAAGCTTTTGCTCTTTGGCTACTGTGTCCAGTTATCTTGAATTTTGATGCTGTAAGTGGCAGGACGTAAAGGTCAAGTGTCTGGTAAAACTTTGTGATAGGTAGTGAAAATGTCATGAATGGATAATGTATTAATGGGATTGAAGAAAATTATTTGAGATGCTCCCTTTGCAGAACCCCTGTTTCATATATCCTATGTTTTATATACACGGGGAAAATAAATTTAAGACTTATTTTTATAATTTGATGATGTACATGTATACCAGAAAGTTATTAAGAGTATAAAATTTGATTTGAGAATTTGGCCTAAGCCTTCATTTTACAAAATTGATTTTTAGCTCACCTCGACAAAGTCGAGATGAGCTTATGCTATACCCCCGGCGTCGGCGTCGGCGTCCCAGGTTAAAGTTTTAGGAGCAAGTCCATTCCTAAGTAACTATAAGCCCTACCTGAACCAAACTTGCACGGATGATGCATCTAGGGATGTACACTACCACACTTGCTTCGGATGCTGGATCTGACCTACATTTTCTGGATGAGTGACCAGGTTAAAGTTTTTGGAGCAGGTCCATTCCCAAGAAATAATAAGCCCTACCCGGACCAAACTTGCATGGATGATGCATCTAGAGATGGACACTACCAGACTTGCTTCGGATGCTGGATCTGACCTACATTTTCCAGATGAGTGACCAGGTCAAAGTTTTTGGAGCAGGTCCATTCCCAAGGAACTATAAGCCCTACCCAAACCAAACTTGCATGGATGATGCATCTAGGGATGGACACTACCAGACTTGCTTAGGATGCTGGATCTGACCTACATTTTCCAGATGAGTGACCAGGTTAAAGTTTTTGGAGTAGGTCCATTCCCAAGGAACTATAAGCCCTACCCAGACCAAACTTGCATAGATGATGCATCTAGGGATGGACACTACCAGACTTGCTTCGGATGCTGGATCTGACCTACATTTTCATTCCCAAGGAACTATAAGACCTACCAAAACCAAACTTGCATGGATGATGCATCTAGGGATGGACACTACCAGACTTGCTTCGGATGCTGGATCTGACCTACATTTTCATTCCCAAGTAACTATAAGACCTTCCTGAACCAAACTTGCAGGGATGATGCATCTAGGGATGGACACTACCAGACTTGCTTAAGATGCTGGATCTGACCTACATTTTCATTCCCAAGTAACTATAAGACCTACCTGAACCAAACTTGCATAGGTGATGCATCTAGGGATGGACACTATCAGACTTGCTTCGGATGCTGGATCTGACCTACATTTTCATTCCCAAGTAACTATAAGCCCTACCTGAACCAAACTTGCATAGATGATGCATCTAGGGATGGACACTACCAGACTTGCTTCAGATGCTGGATCTGACCTACATTTTCATTCCCAAGTAACTATAAGCCCTACCTGAACCAAACTTGCATAGATGATGTATCTAGGGATGGACACTACCAGACTTGCTTCGGATGCTGGATCTAACCTATATTTTCATTCCCAAGTAACTATAAACCCTACCTTAACCAAACATGCATGTATGATGCATCTAGGGATAGACACTGCCAGACTTGCTTCAGATGCTGGATCTGTCGTATATTTTCATTCCCAAGTAACTATAAGCCCTACCTGAACCAAACTTGCATGGATGATGCATCTAGGGATAGACACTACCAGACTTGCTTCGAATGCTGAATCTGACCTATATTTTCCCAAGGAATTATAAGACCTACCCGAACCAAACTTGCATGGATGATGCATCTAGGGATGGACACTACCAGACTTGCTTCGGATGCTGGATCTGACCTATATTTTCCATACAAGAGACCAGGTTAAAGTTTTGGGAACAGATTAATCCCAATGAACTTGAACATTGATATCTGCAGTATTAACAGATTAATAAATATTTGTTTACACTATACATGTTTTTCATGCTACATGAGTAGAAATGTGTATATGCCCTGTAAGAGGTTAAACACAACTTGCAAGAATATTGTTGTTGGGATAAATACTAGATATTAAGAAAATATGATGTGAGATTTGCATTACTTACACTGATAACATTCATCGAGGTGAGCTTCGTAATCTTTGATTACCTATGTTTGTGATATGGCTGAAGTCTCCTTTCATTCTTCAATCTTGTTTTCCAAAAATCATGTATGTCTTAAGTGAGTTCACTAGCTCTGCTTGTAAAATTTTATCGGAGTGCACATATACCTTGAAGAGGAAATGAAAGAAATATACATGTATGAGTGACTGTATGCACCCCACCCCCCTCTAGAATTTTCTTCTCCATAGATCTGATTATAGTTGGATAATAAAATTGTTTAATAAAATCATTTATCAATTTTATTTATATAGATGTTAATTTGCATGAATGTTCAGGTTATATTTATTATATTTTGTATTTTAAATACACATTATGAAAAAGAAAATTTCTTTTTGCACCTATTCATAAAAATAAAAAATATTTGGTATGTCAGAGAAAAAAAAATTAAATTCTTGTTAAAAAAAGGAAACAAGCAAAAGCATGAAGTTTGTTATTAAATTTTCATTTTAAGTAATTCCTGTTTGTATGATAAAATTCACATCAAATTAATAATAAGTATACATGTAGCTGACTTGTTAGATATTTTGTAAACTTTTAAAGTAATAATTAGTACAAATCTTTATTTTAAATCTATCATATTGAGGAGGAATATGGATACATTTTTATTTTGAGATATTTTTTAACTACCTCCATGATACTTATTTCTTCACAGGGCAGTAAAGGTTGCAGTCCCTGGACCGGTGTCTCACAGTTTCTACCCACCTCCAATAAAATCATCCAGTTCTCCTCCGGAAAGGAACCCAAACCGGGAGATAGAATCGTCTATGTGGCTGGAGCTTATGATCTTTTTCATATCCTTTTTGAAAACTTATAATACACCAGGGCTAGACAAAGATGTAGATTGATATCTATCATATATGCTGAAGTTTCATAAAGAATGGATGAACTTTCTTTTTAAAAAAAAAAAAAAAAAGAAGCAAAGATGCGAGGTGCATGTACTATGGCCAGTACTTCCTATATACGGTGTAGTTATAAGCACATGCATTTAAAATACTCATTATATATCTTCAATATAACATGTTTAATGACATGCTGGTTTAAAAATTAAAGAATTTTTGTAAATAATGGTTTGAGGAAGCAAAATTCAGAGTTTAGGTCATTTATACGATTGTTAAAGTCAACATTTTTATTTACTATGTACATATGTATGCAGGTATAGTTGTTTTAATTTACTTCTGTGTTGACCTTGACAAAAAATTAACATGTAGGTCATTTAGATTTCCTAGAGAAAGTTAAACAGGAGGGAGATTTTGTTATAGTAGGCCTTCACACTGACCCTGTAAGTATATCAACCTTGTATACACATGCAGAACTACATGTATTTAGTAATTATTTTAAAGTTGGTTAATGAGATGGATTAAATAAATATTTCCTACTTCTGTTTAATAAAACTGTGACGTAGCACTGTCGGATGAATCATTTTCACATCTTTTCAGGCTGTGAATAGATATAAAGGATCTAATTTCCCTATCATGAATTTACATGAAAGAACATTAAGTGTCCTAGCTTGTCGGGTAAGTCATATTCTTGTAGCTAAAAAAACCCCAGAAGTCTCTGTTAAGACTGTAGCTCTACTGGTTTGTACTTATAACAAAGGAGGAAAAAAGTAGCATTTTGAAAGATTTTAACAGAAATTTCTATTTTAATTTAGAAATCAAGGCAACACTGTTCATCGAAGTCAAAAACTGATGCACTAAATCATGTATCTTAGTGTAGTCTTCCTCTGTGCCAAGTTATAGCGAAATCAGACCAAAACTGTAGGAGGAGTAGCGTTTTAAAGGAATTTCACAGAAATTTCTATTTTTAGTAACCATGGCAACACCGTTCAGCGAAATCAAAAACCGATGCACTATTTTATGTATCTTTGTGTAGTCTACTTGTGTGCCAAGTTATCAGATAAATATCTAGGTCAAGTTCTGTTTTGGGTAGTTTTTGACAGTTATGCCCCTTGGATTGAAATCAACAAAAACTGTAGGAGGAGTAGAGTTTCAAAGGAATTTCACAGAAATTTCTATTTTTAGCAACCATAGCAACACCGTTCAGCGAAATCAAAAACCGATGCACTATTTTATGTATCTTAGTGCAGTCTACGTGTGTGCCAAGTTATATTGAAATCAGACCAAAACAGTAGGAGGAGTAGCATTTTGAAAAATTGTTTACAGACAGACGGACACCTTACCATCGCATAAGCTCTTCTGGTCTCTGACCAGTAGAGCTAAAAATGAAACAGTTGCAAAAGTTTTTAATTCAGCTGTTGTTGTCTTTTAAAACTTTTAAAATGTATCACAAGGATAAGTCTTATTTTCAATTTGCCTATGATTATTTTTCTGTTTTCACCCAAGACCACATAATAATTGTAAGAATATAATGTTATTCATAATTCAAGTAAGTAAATTCAGACTTGAGTGATTTTAACAGATACAAAGCTTTTTACATGGATATGCATGGTAAATTCCTAATCTAACAGAAAAAAAAAATCTATAAATTTGTGCCTAGAAATCATATGATCAATACTCAATCAATTATTTATATGATATATACATTTCAGTATGTCTCAGAGGTTGTAATAGGAGCTCCCTATGCTGTGACATCTGATCTCATGGATCATTTCAAGGTGCAGTATATAAATCTCATTTATAAACCATTACATATCATCACCGTCTATTTAGGTAACAAACTGATATGGTACATGATAAAATAATGTCCTTAAAAAATGAAACTGGGAAATATTTCTTATGTTACACTAAGCAGACTTCTGCCCCCTTTATGGTATTCTTTTGTCACTGTTTTGGACTGTTCCTTTCACAGGTTGATCTGGTCTGTCACGGACAAACTCCCATCATGCCTGATGTTGACGGAGCTGATCCTTATGCTGTAAGTAATTTGTGGTTTTGAAATAGTTGCAGATTCTGTATGTTTACTTGATTTACAATTTGTTTTAATCACAATTTATGTTTTCCAGGAACCTAAACGTAGAAATAAATTCAAGCTTCTGGATAGCCAGTGTGACCTTACTACTCAAATGATTATAGACAGGATCATTTCTCATAGGTATTTGGTCAAAATTGTTTTAAAAATATTTGAATATATAGCTTAAGGTAAATGTACAACACATATTTACTTTCTTTTATATACAGAACATTATTTACATGTTTGATGTTCAAAATTTGTTGTAATTTGTAATCTGCAGGTGTATACATACTAAATTTAATTGCATTTCAGACATTAAGATAAGAATAAGAAGCAAAATGAGCCTTTTAATTATAACAGATTTAACAGTACGGATTCTTTCATTGTGCATTACATTATCTTTACTAGGTTGCTATATCAGTCTCGAAACAAGAAAAAACAAGACAAAGAACTGAAGATTTTGGCCATGTTGGAAAAACAAGCCAGTGGGTAGAAACTGCAGCTGATTCTTATAGGAAAGACAATTGATAGGATTTTAAATTGAGGTCACGTGTAGATGTGTGCATAGTTATATTTAGATTTTACTAGACTTGAAATTTTATAATTTTGAGGTCCTGTTCTAGAGGATTGATATATACTCTCTCATCTATAAATGTGTGTACAGTGGAGCCCCATTTATCCGGACGCTTTGGTTCCCAGTCAATTTGTCCGGATATGTGAAGCGTCTGGATACCTGAATCACCAGTTAAACAAGACAAAATAACATATAAAAAAATCCGTTCTGATGAAAAAACGTCCGGATACTGAAGCATCCGGATATCTGGCGTCCGGATATCTGAAGGCCCACTGTATTGTATTACATTTAAAAAGGAATTTATGTTTTTGTCATAGACAATGTTCTGGATTTGAAATTTCTTTTTTTTTTATTCTTTGTAAGAATACTGATTACCTCCCCTGTAATCTGTTAACAGTCCATATCCTCCCTGTATTATTTTTAGTAACAACACCATGTCCCGCTTCTGTAACCATTACCAAACAATATCTGCTGCTCCACAACATCAAAACCAGTTTATATTGACTAGATAAAAAGATGTCTGTTTTAGATACTGTTGTCAAAATTATTAATTTTTTTTTACGTCATTCTCCTTTTCTGTGATTTAAAACTTATTTATACCTGTATTGTTTTGTATATAATACAAATCACTATTTATTTAGCTTTTTCAAGTACCTGTATGTGCAAGTCTTATAAATAAACATATTCATTTGCTTTTAAAATTGTCCTGATTCTGTCTCTAAAGAACAGTTTCATGTAGAACCATAGTAATAATAAAGAAACTTTTCTCAACCTAATATTACTTGGCTCATTATTTAGGTGTCTATAAAACAATTATCCATTTCCAGTTTCCACTGTATGTCATTTTTTACTTTGCAAAAAAGATGTATTTTTCCATCATTTTTGGATTAAAACAGGTTGAATTTTATGCAAAATAGACACTGGCATCAGACAAAGATGCCCTCTTTGTATTTCTTAATTTATATTTTCCATTATATTAATGTTCATCTTGCATGCATATTTGAGGTGTTTGTTTTACTTTGTTATTTATATTTGCTGCTGTGTTATTTTTTACTCCCCTTAAGGGCTTGTGATAAACTTTAAGTTCATTTTTAATATTCATTATAAATTAGTGCTCATTATATTTGCTGCTGTGTTATATTTTTACTCTCCTTCTTAAGGGCTTGTGATAACTCGTGACACAGTATGTGTCAATGCAAACTTTAAGTTCAAACTTTATATGTATACATGTATTTGGTATACATGTATTTATTTAAGATTTTTTTTCTTAACCATTATTTAAATTAGTGCTCATTCATTATTTAATATTAAACTTGTTTATTTATGTTTTAGTGTGCATTGATATTTCAACCTAAACAAACTTGTACATTAATCAGATGAATATCAATGTATTTTTTTACAGAGTTATGTCCCTTGGACTTAGAAAAATTTCATGTGTGATTTCTGTAAGATAAAAATTTAGTATACCAGTAATTGTTCATTTTCTATTCACAAAAAGAAACATTTTCTAAGATTTCATAGAGTTCAAACATTTTGAAAATGTGCTTTATTATGAACAAATATATTTCTATTTGCATAATAGACATATAATTGTACAGTATTAAATTTTGTGAAAGTAAACGAGAGAACATTTATTTCTATTTTATTCTTGAAAGTGTAGGTGTGATTTATGGCAGACAGAGGCTCTGTTTGAAGGGAGTAGATGAGCACAAGTAGTACTGCTTAGACAAAAAGAAATATTTTTATAGACAGTCACATTTTTGAATCATATTGAAGTGCCTGCATTCAACTCTTCCCTTGTCTATATTTGTGAATACATATAGTGATCAATCTGCTCCTACTCACTCATTTGCATTGGTAATACTGTGAAATTAATTTTGTTTTTTAAAGGAATGAAGAGACCAAGTTCACATTTCTTCCACAAAATGTTAACTTTCTAATATTTTACTACTCTACACTTGTTTTTGGTTCACCAAAGATGCCTTAACTGACAAAGTTTGATATGATTCAACATTTCTTTCTGTGCACAATATGTATACCGGGTACTTGTATGATCCACACAATTTGACTATTTATTATTCAAAGCTATACGTATATGTTCATAATTTCAAAATGAGGTCACATGCCCTACTTTTAGGACCTTACATATTTTTATCTCCCGCTTTCGCAAAAGTGAGGAGACATTAAATCTCAGTTGTCTGTCTGTCTGTCACAAACTTGAACCTTGGTCATATTTTTTTGATTGATTGTATGTTGTTTAACGTCATTCTTGAGAATTTTTCACTCATACGGAGATGCCACCACTTGCCAGTGGAGAGCTACAAATTTTGTCCCATACTCGGCACTCAGGGCCATTGAGCAATAAGGGATCTTTTTCCTGCCAGCACCTACTGCGACACTCGACCTCAGTTTATTCGGTCTCATCAGAAGAACCGGTCTCCATGTCTCATATCTTTTGAAAGAGAAGAGATAGGACTTTCATATTACATATGTGTATTATCTGTGACAAGACCAAATACACTATGAATTTTGACCCCCTGACCTTGAAGTCTTACCTACTTTTCAAATCCTTTAACCTTGATCATAAATTTTGGATGAGAAGATTGAGGGATTTCATCTTTTAAATGTATATTTAATACCTGTGACAAGACCTTTTTAAATACATGTACCGGTACACTGATTTTTGGCCCAGTGACCTTGATCTATATATTTCATATACTAAAATGTTTATTTTTCATTGCAACATTTGATAGAGAAGAGGACTTTCATATTTGACATGTGTATTACCTGTGACAAGATATTCCTGAGCATGCTATGATTTCTGATTCCTTGACCTTCATATTGGACCTCATATTAAAAATAAACAAATTTGGTGATAAATTTTGAATGACATATGATAGGGCATTCATATTTGATACAATATGCCATAAATAATGACATTTCACCAACAAAAACACCGAAAGTGGGGGACCACAATTCTGTTACTGTGACATACCCAAAGTTCATCAAAAATCACCTGCGGATATCTCTTCTTTTAGTTATCACTTTTAGATGAGATTTCCCATTGTTATCCGACAATGACCCATAGTCCAATTCTTCCAAGAGTACACAAAGCCATAAAGTGCTAAAAGGTGGTAAAACTGACAGACTTTTGGAAATGCAGCTTGGTTTGATAATTTTAGGCCTCACAGTATGCAGTCTGACTACATGTTTTGCCATAAAATTTTACAATGAGACCACAACAAACTACATTTGGGTTGCAACCCACCTACTTAAGATGTTTCAACTGATAGGTATAATGATTCTACTTCAAAATATTCTGGTAACCCAAAACATGTTTTGACTATAAATAAAATTAAACAAGATGTGTTTGTGAAACACTGATGCCCTCCGTATGTCAGCTTTTAGGGAGGATTAAAGTTTCTCAAGTGCAAGTCAAAATCCAGGGTCAAAATTTTTCTATCCAAAGGAAGGTGTTGTCACAAGGAATAAACCTGTGAAATATGACCGCCTTTGCACCAACTGTTCAGAAATAATGGCCGAGGTTAAATTTTTTCTTTAAAGTGGGTCAAACTCTAAGGTCAAGGTCAAAAATATTTACACCAATTGAAAGCTCTTGTCCCAGTTAATATACATGGAAAGTATGAAAGTTCTAGCACCAACTATCCAAAAGTTAGAGCCAAGGTTAAAGTTGGGAAATTTTTTGGTAAAAGTGGGTCAAACTCAAAGGTTAAGGCCAAGAGGTCAAATTTGGTGGTATCTTAAGAAAGGTCTTGTCACAAGGAATTCACCGATTAAATATGAAAGCCATAGCCTCATGCATTCAAAAGTAATTGGCAAGATTTTGCAGAGTTACAGTTTAACACACAAACAGATAGACAGACACAACAAAAACTATATACTCCCAAATATTTGATTATAGGGGCATTAAAAAATTCCAAAAATGAGGGAATGTCCTGTTGGAGTGTGACACTGCTGCTACTAAGATGACCAGGTTTGATGATACTATAGTATAGGCCTCACAGAGTGTAAAATAGGATCTAAACATGCTTTGATTACTAAAAGAGGTAAACTTTCAAAATTAAGCCAATACTAGCGAGACAAGATTTGGACTTGAAATTATGTAAGACTAGTCAAAATTGGTTTATTCAATTTTCAAAAATTGCCGCTTGTATACCACATGCACTGTCATTACTTCTCATACTGTCTCTCTCTCAGCATTATATAAGTACATATATGAATTGTTTTAAACTTCATATTCTTTCGGATAACCAAATAGCTCCATGACATCCAACTTTTATCACCTGTGAAAGAGCTTCATACATTGGTGCCTAGAAAAAAAAAATAAAGAAGCTGTTGAAAGGGATTTGATTATAATCAAAGTTTCTGATATTGTACTACAAAATAATTTGTAATGCAAGTTAATAGTTCCATATCAGTGAAACTGGGGAGGCCATAGGTTTCTTCCTTGTCTGTCAGTCTCTCTGTCCACCTGTCAGTGTGTCTAATTTGGATTTCTATATTTTTTGTTTTCTAAATACTTGCTGACTCTTGATATGTTTGTATATCTTGATGGGTTACAGATCAACGTTGCATTCTTAAGATATTGAACGAACAAGATTTTCCTACGTTTAGAAAAGCTGAAGCCACAATCTTTGACCTTGTGATCTGGAAATTAATAAAGATCATTGTTTTTTCAGGTTTTGAGTATGCATCAAGTTTGATTTCTGCCAAGCAAATGTTCTGAAGATATCAAGCAGACAATTCTTGGTCTGTCAACATTCCCAATAACTGACTTGTGCAAAGCAATATGCCTCCTATTTCAAAAAAACAAAAGTGGGGATATAAAAAATATTAAAAGAATGACATCACTACTGTAAATGTTAAAACCAGAATCCCCCTTACCTTTTCTGCATCGTGTTCTAATCCAGTGTCATGATGATGAAGTTCGTCATCTCGAAATTTACTCAGTTTCTAGAAGAAGAAAACATAAAGCTTTTATTACACTAATACACTAGTACACGCAAATGTGTCTGTTTTTTTTTTTATATTTTATTACCTGTATATGAATATTTAATGTAAGAAACATGTCTGGTTTTTGTGTGCATCTCACCTGTATCAGATCTTTGTGTTTCTCTGGATCATCCTCCATCAGATCTCGAATCTGACTGTTGATAAAGTATTACAGGTTACAAGTATCTCTTAGAAAAAATCACAAAATAAATGTTGTGAAAGAGAGCAACTATCTTCACCATTTTTACTTTTAAAAAATGTTATAAAATCAATTTGAATCTACGTCTTGTCCATCACATTTTTCTCCTTTCCCTACACATTTGGTGCATTGACCAAGATATGAAATGTGACAGACCTACCAAGGAAAAACCTAAGTTAGTGTCTTTGCGGGGCCAAGGACTTTTAAAGAGGGAGGAATGTCATGGTTACATGGGTTTTATCGTCGGTTGCCAGATAATTCATTTGGTAAAGCACCTGTCTGGAGATTCAAGGGGCTTGGGTTTCGAATCCCCATCTGGTCTTTGCACTTTTCTCCTCTCCCATTACACATATATAGGTGTATAGATGGACACACCAATACATCTTAATTTTTTTCATACCTGTGTACAATTAAGTGTCTGTGTATCCTTACCTGTTATAATGTTCACCTATCACCGACTCAACCGCCACTGTACACGCCATAGCTCCTTCCTTGCCCAGCATGGCTGTTCCTGCACCTGTGATCAAGTCAATTATGACAATATATCTCAAAATGTGTGCCATCTGAAAATTTTTGTCAGATAAATTAAACTTCTTACCTTCCAGATAAAAAAAATTGACTGTCAAACAATATCTAAATTGTTAACTTTAACAAAAGAGGGAGACTAAAGAATTAACAAAAGTCTGTTGAAAAATATATTTTTTCTCTATTGTTGTTAAAAAAAATACCACAGTTTTAAAATTTTAATTAATGTATTTTAGGAAAATTTCTTGTCAGATCTCCACCTAGGACAAATCCAGCAACATTCCAGAGAGGTAGCAGTGCAGTGGGCCTCACCCTCTTCTCCACGATCAAGTGATTAAATGTCTCCAGATGTTCCTGTTCCTGCTCTTTCATTTCCTAAGTCAAACAAAGAGTTGATAATGAATGCCTCAAACTGGTGAGGACTTAATAGTTGGTTTACAGAATGTTCACTGTCATATTTATGAAGGTTATTACATGTATTACTAGATGAAAGTTCAACTAAGTCATACCCTTGAAACATACATTCTACAATTTGGTGAAGGGTAAATAGCTTATTACCATGTACATGTATAAATCTTGCTTGCTACATGTATTAAAAATGTCCAGGAATAAATGATTTTCAAATGTTCACTGCATGTATGATAAAATTTCAATACCACCGGCACCACTGAGCTCATGGTTGCATAAGAATTTAACATTGCGTAAGGGCTAGCTGCTCATTCTTATAATAATGCAATCAATTTGCCTGTTCATGTTAATGAGACAGAGTACAGAAAAACATTTATAATGTAAAGGTGCATCACATTTTTAAAAGATCATAGATAACCCGACAGACCAACTCAGCCTGGGAAACAGCCCCTTATTAAAACTGTCCCAGTCAAAGCGCCCCCTGATTTTGGTCAAAGCGCCCCCTGACATATTTTTATAGAAAAACTAAGTTTCTAAACCGTCCCCAAATATTGGTCAAAGCACCCCAAAATTTGGGCAATGCACCCCCCTTACATATTTTTTTTTAAATAGAAAAATGAAGTCCATACAACATCTCATAGAGATTTTTTTTTTCCATCTGTGAATCCCACTTAGTTTGTGTTGAAAAAATGAATTAGTATTAATGTCCAGATTATAAATGTATGGCATAATAAATAATATCCACCTGTATTATGGGTCCAACAGAGGTCTTGCCTAAGACAGCGATTTGTCCTGCATAAATCCGATCAGCTCCCAGTTCTCCTGCTTGATCTACCCTGATTATGCGACTGAGCAGTTTTCTGGTTTTCTCATCTCTGGCACGTTGGCTTATGCGCCTTATGCTCATTTGGCAAAGCAAAGGGAAAGACATATTTCAAAGTTAAATTCCTTACATAAGCCTCGGCAAGAGTGGTGATACTCTTAATTAGCTTCTCGCCGTGACAAGTCTACCAATCAATGGACTTGTGCCCTGAAAACATTAAGAAATATAAATCCACTACTTTTCTCCAGGAACTAACATAATATACCATGATTTTTAGCATGTTCAATTATGTAATATTTTCATGCCGACCGAATTTACTCAGTATGACTTTGTTAATTATCGGCCAGAGACTCTGTATCAGTCAACCTTTTGAAAATTGTTATATAACGTTACTTTTATTTCAAGTACAGATTGTATATGCTTACCTTTGGTGTACCTGTCTTGTTCTCACATTTTCTGCACTAGAAAATAGGAACCTCTTTTGATCGACGCGTCTGCTGTCACGTTCGTAAGAACGAAAGTACACGTGCAGGCTCGCACAAAATGTCTTCTACATTAACATCATCTTTTTTATTCCATTTTATGGGTACCTTTCAGACTGAAATATCTTTTCAAAATTCTTTAAACATTTATATATTTTTCATTTTGAAAAAGATAAAATACTGCTGAATATATCTCCTAAAATATTGACCAATCATACGCTTTGTTTATATTTATCAACCCCGTCAAAATAGAAGTTGACATGTATCTTCGATTTTTGAAGGAGATTTAAATGTTTCAGCAGATTGAAGTCCTTTATTGTCATTCTTCATTTGAATGAAGACATTTCTTGGAAATGATTAGAGGAAGTTATTATACGCACAAGAAGCAAATATCATTTTTAAAAATTCCACAAATATGCTAATTAGTTGAGGGAGCTCGGGGTTTTCTTTTTATGAATGGAGAAGAACAGCTGACTCTGTTAAAGATCAATCCAGTGACATTAAGACTGAACCTAGAGGTAAGCGAATTATGTAACATTAGAAAAGAATATTACTACATGTATTTTGTAATTCATTGTTAAATAATGTTTTAAAAATGAACTTGGGGAAAATTCCAAGGTTGAAAAAATGACTGAGTTGACCATGTTTATGTAATGATCATAAACATAATTAAAGTGAAACCAGGAAACACTGAACTTTAAACCCTGGAATAAATTAAGCAGAATGTGTATTCATTGAACAGTCCAGATATACACCTAGTTATACCTGTGCACATATACCACACAGGTAGGTCAATATGTAAAATCATTCAGACAAGGTCGACCATTAGATTACGCCATCATTGTTAAAGGAAGGGTCATGATCATTGATGACTAAGGTAGAAGGTATTGTGCTCAACCCAGCTCATAGGCCTACATGTATGTCTCCTCAAAAATTTTAGCTTGATGTTCCTGAAAATTAGTGACATTTAATCACTTTACTTTTGGGAAATCATTATTGCATGCTACATGTAATGTAAGCAAGGATATAAACATATATGATGAATAAATTTGATCTTTTTTTTTTGTAACTATTTGTCTAATTTATTAACAAATTGTCAAACAGCAGCCATACTATACTTCTTGCAATTTTAGTGATAACTAATAAAATTATTCCTTTAATTTCAGACCAATCAATCTAGCTGGTTTCATGTAATACATTTGTATATTGTGGACCAGTAATGATTGAGTTTTAGTTTAAAGTACGGCGTTGAAGATTAAACTCACATTTTAATTTTTGGAAAAAGAGTAGGGAACATAGATATCAGGAATTGGTCCTTAAAATTTAACCCTAATGGGGTAGTGGGAAATCGTCAAACATTCAATTTAAATTCCAGTGACCTCAAGATCACTTTAACTGCATGACCTCAAGATCACCTTTACTGCAGGGCTGTCCCAGCAAGTGCATCCCAACCAATTTCATTGTGACCTTGAACCCCTTTTTATCCGCCCGGATCGATAGATCCGAGGCGCATATTGTTTTTGTCCTTTCAGTTTGTCTGTTTGTTTGTCTGTCTGCTGAAAACTTTAACCTTCGCCATAACTTTTGAACCCTGAGATATAGAGACTTCATATTTGGTATGCATACTCCACTAATAAAGTTCTTTCAAAAGACAGCAAGGTCAATGACCTTGTGACCTTGACAGTGACCTAAATGCTAAAAAAAGCTTTTTCAAACTTTTGCCATAACTTTCGAAGCATAGGAGATAGAGACTTGGTATGCATACTCCACTACTAAAGTTTTTTCAAATAACATTAATATCAATGACCTTGTGACCTTGAACTGTGACCTATATGCTAAAAATAGTTTTTTGTAACTTTGTTGCCGCCGGGCGCATAGTGTTTCACAAACACATCTTGTTTAGACTTTGTATTTAACCTATTTCTGGAACACTGAGCTGGATTTGTTTTTTTTTATTTTACTGTGTTTATGTTAATACAGCAACAAATATGCAGGTAGCTGTAGCAAAATTTTATTGCATTCTTTTCACTTTTCTTGTGCATGACCTTAACCTATGTCCTTACACAAATTTGTACTTAAATATCTGTACAACTCAGGAATGTAATTGAGACTGTAGGTAACTTAGAGTTAGACATACAAAAATGAAATGTGATAAAATCTTAATGGCCTCTACCTTGTTGCATTCAGTAATTAATATAAAAATGCATGTTGTGCTTATTAAATTGCTGCAATATTAAGTCATGCAGTTATGGTAGGTGAAAAGATTTACCAGGTAATTAGTAACATTGATTGAATGAGGTTTGTTTAATGAGACCAGTACTACTTTTAACTCTGATGCTTTGTTCATGTAAATATAACATTGTGCTTGTATGCATATATGTACCCATCATTATCCATCATGTTATGAGTAAAATGAACCAAAAAAAAGAAACACAAGTGGAAAGAGCATTAATTGGAAACAACTTCCTTTTCAAAAATTATAGCAGATAAAAAATGTAATTTATTTGGGAAGTTTCCAGTTTTTGCTTTTGAATAATTCGTTACCAGTCTATTAATATAAAAAAAAATTGAGTTTGGCACTGCATGTTTGACTTTGAAAAAAAAAAATTCCATGCCTGTATAGCATTTTTGATAATAGCATGCCCTTTAATCCTTTCAAAATATGAAATTTTAATTAAATCTTTTGATACTATCAAATTGACTGCTGCATCTTTACAACTTTCATTATCCTGAGTTTTATGTGTATCTGCCAAAAGTTCATTGATAAAAATAAGAAGGCATTGATTAAACATAAAATCACTATTGAATATTTCACCTTTTTTAGCAGGTTTGTTATTTAAGATACCCCACCCCCATCCCTTCCTCCTTAATTCAATTCAGGGTTATGAGAGCTTTATGTTTGCATTTTGTAAATGTAGAGGCTCAACTGCAATATAAGGATAAAGTAGTACTTTGACTGAAGCATTATTAACATATTCATACATCACTGTATATTGTAGCAATGTTATGGAGTTAATTATTTCTACATTCCACACATATGGATTTACTGTCGACCAGGGAAGGTTGACGGTTGACAGTTGACAATTCCCTTGTGTTCTAGTGTCGACCGGGGACAGGTCGACGGTTGACAGTTGACACTTCCCTTGTGTTCTAATATCGACCTGGTAAAACAGGTCGACGGTTGACAGTTGACATTTCACTTGTGTTCTAGTGTCGACCGGGGACAGGTCAACGGTTGACAGTTGACACTTCCCTTGTGTTCTAGTGTCGACCGGGGACAGGTCCACGGTTGACAGTTGACATTTCCCTTGTGTTCTAGTGTCGACCGGGGACAGGTCAACAGTTGACAGTTGACACTTCCCATGTGTTCTAGTATCGACCTGGTAAAACAGGTCGACGGTTGACAGTTGACATTTCACTTGTGTTCTAGTGTCGACCGGGGACAGGTCAACAGTTGACAGTTGACACTTCCCATGTGTTCTAGTATCGACCTGGTAAAACAGGTCGACGGTTGACAGTTGACATTTCACTTGTGTTCTAGTGTCGACCGGGGACAGGTCAACGGTTGACAGTTGACACTTCCCTTGTGTTCTAGTATCGACGTAAAACAGGTCGACGGTTGACAGTTGACATTTCACTTGTGTTCTAGTGTCGACCGGGGACAGGTCAACGGTTGACAGTTGACACTTCCCTTGTGTTCTAGTATCGACCTGGTAAAACAGGTCGACGGTTGACAGTTGACATTTCACTTGTGTTCTAGTGTCGACCGGGGACAGGTCAACGGTTGACAGTTGACACTTCCCTTGTGTTCTAGTATCGACCTGGTAAAACAGGTAGACGGTTGACAGTTGACATTTCACTTGTGTTCTAGTGTCGACCGGGAACAGGTCGACGGTTGACACTTCCCTTGTGTTCTAGTGTTGATCGGTGACAGGTCGACGGTTGACAGTTGACACTTCCCTTGTGTTCGGGGACATTAACCCTAATCACAGCTATAAATGCAAAACTAACCCTTATCACAGCTGTTGATACAAAACTAACCATTAACCATGACAGTAGAAATGATTAAATGTCAACTGTCAACTGTCCCGGTCGACAGTAGAACCGAATCACTACTTCTATATACACAAGCTTTCGCATAGGGACTACATACCCTTATATTGGAGTTTACCCAATGTATGTAACACTGATCAGAGACTATTGGAGTTGCATCCATGGAAACCTTGTATAAAAAGAACAGGTATTAGGCTGCAGCATGTTCATATTTGGAGATCTTATTGCTTGACTGCAGTGGATGTACAGTGTACTCCATCCCTCAGAAGTTTGCTCATACCTGGAATTTTTATGTGCATATATCATGTTTTATATTTGTTTTAGATATTATCATCAGAAATCATTATTATAGATATATGTACATGAGGTGGTATAAATCTCAAGGTCCAGTGACACTGTCGCAATATGAACTGCTAGCATGAAAAAGATCCCTCACTGCTCAATGGCCCTAATTAAGTGCCCAGTTTAGGACATAATTTTCAGTTCAGGCAAGTGGTGGGATGTCCATATGAGCAAAAAATTCTGGAGACTCGGGGATGTTAAAACAACATACATACAAACTTGGTTTAGCCTCTGCTAGTTAAAAAAAATCTTCATTTAGATTTATAGGTCTCTATCAGTAATTACGAAGACAGCAGAATTATGTGCATTATACAAACAGTATCATCTCCATGATGAGGATCTAGGAATATGCAATGAAAAGTTGGAAATCAATAATTATAGCCAGAAAAGTAGTCACATTAGCTGACTATAGAGTTAATGCAGATTGAAACTTGCAATAATTGACATTAAATTTTCAATCAGTGCAGTTCCAGTGTATACACTAGGGTAAGATTGGGGGATAAATAAGGCATTAGAAGGAACCTGTGTTTAATGATGTGGGGAAACTATTGGGGAACAATCTTTACTGTTATAGGAGGCATATGTAATATATTTGCTCTATTTCGTGTGAACGCTTCAAAAAGCTCTTCAGCAATTTCCCAATCGGTGTAATTAGTCTCGATCAAACAAAACATCATAACTGTGCTTGATTATCCAACAAAAAAGCATATATGATTATGCAAATACATTTTGTACAATTGTTTTCATGATATATTGCTGGAAATTTGTTTTTTCTTGATCAGTTTGAATACCAGTTAACATGTTTATTCTCACATTTCTGCTTTTCATACAATTTTCTGGACTTAAGTTTCATATGATGCTTCACCTGATAAGATTTATTAGGAGATATTATGTTCCATCATTGGCAGATTTTGTCAGATGTTATTCATTGTCCACCATTTGAATTTCCCACTTCCAGGGGGAAGAAATCTCATATTAAAAGGTTCTTAAGTCATTTATCATATTGCTGAGGTATGTGTTTTACAGTACATGAAATAGCTCATATTTTGGCAAGAAATATCTTTAATTAAAAATATTTGGAGATAAACAATTAAATGAAAACAGCATTGAACTATTTTGAATATGCAATTCATTATCAGTTCTGTATATAATTTACTTGGCATTAAATTTTCAATCGGTGTCTGAATCACTCACTCACTGTGTTTAACAAAATAATCAGTACATTGTAAGGTCAGTAACTATTTGCACATATATTAATTATTATACAATGGTGGTAGATTAGACATTTAAGATAAATTGGTGGTGTCTTCTTTCTTTCATTTGTTTTACAAAAGGCACTAAAAACTTAGAAGTTAAGAACAATTTTTACATACATGATTGTATATGTGTATAAATATATTGAATATCAAATTCTTCTGTACACAAATGAAAATGCTCAGATATTATCAAATTAATAAATTAAAACACATTTAGTATTCATTAAATGTGCTGATTCGATCTTCATTTCGGATTTATTTTAAGACTTGTAAGGTGATAAGGTCACAGCTTTATTACAACACAGCTCTATAAACATAAGTGTGATAAGTTGAACATTTAAGTTATGGGACATTACATAAGCCCTTGGAGATGAATATTTGACAAAATTTGGTTATCTTACCTGTTGGTATGAACCACTGGATTAAAGCCCCAAGAGATTGAAATATTTTACCAATGTAGCAATTATATTTTGATATATCCCCCTTTCCATGGCTGAACATGCATGTATTTATTTTGCAGTTTTACATGTGGAAATTAACCTGGTGCCATATAAAAGACCTGATCATGTAATGAGCTGGGAAAAGATCAGAAAGTGCAGTTTGAGGTAAATTTTTATCCTTTTCTCATTGATGATTTTCATGCAGTTACATCTTTTAAGATTTTAAATAAAAGAAATCCAATATTTGCACTGATAATGGTATGCAAAAACATATAAATACACAATTGCTTATACCCCCCCCCCCCCCTCAAAAAAAAAAACAAAAACAAAAACAAAACAAATCACTAAATACAGTTGTAACTGTGAAATCTATGATTTTTTTGCTGGGGGAGGGGATGTAATTTAATTATGAGACCTGTGAATTCATTTCCACTAAGAAATGTAAAATTTAATTACTATGTATAACTTGATGGAACACAATATTGTACCATACTCAGGCTGAACATTCTTGGTCCATGAATTCAATCAAATCCTCACTTTAAAGGTCATCTTTTTAATCAAATTACCAAAAGAATTTGATCCCATGAAAACATGTGATTTTCCTGTATTTCCTGCAAACAAACTAAATGTAAAATTTATTTATTGAGGCATTATTTTTATCACATACTTTTTTGACACTTTGACTTGGAGATAAACCGATTGGCAGGTAATAGTTACAGGTATGTATACATGTATGTGTACTTTGCCCTGCCTAAAATTATTAAGGTCCATATGTATAAATATAGCCTATATGTTTTAATATCATGGTTTATAGTTATATTCTTTATCATAGATGACTTGACCTTGAAATCTTGATCACTGCATTGATAAAACCTAGACAACCTTCATTAACAGGAAGCTCCAACTTAAAGGCCCCTTGCTTAACTAAGTATTTAGGTAAGTATTAAAAAAATGCTTGTTTACATATATATAATGCAATCGTGAATGTGTTCATATGTATTAACAAGTTAAAATTGCAGATTAAATGCAAATGACAAAGCTTTAACTGCATGTATATTCCAATACATTATTTAATGTGACTATCTATTTTTGTTCATTTTAATTTCCTTGAAAGTCCCTGCAAATTGCTTGTTCAAACAAATTTATTGAAGTGGTATTTTGAAATTGAAGCAAAATCATAATTTGTTTTTAAAGAATCCAATTGAAATCAAATAGATTTCAAGTATTTGTTCAAGTAGATGCACAATGTACATGTACATGTAAATCGCAAAACCAGTACTTAAAAGCAGAATAATGTGTCAATTTTTGGACTTAAATCATATTTAATTATTAGTAATTTGAAATTCAAATGATGAAAAATTAATTATTTCCCTAAAGGCTTGTTTAAAGTCAAAATTAGAAAATACATGTTACAAGATAGATATTCCAGGATAAAATACACAATTCTTTAGATGCAATAAAAATGAATGAAGTACGTGACAGAGAAATGTTTGTGTCAGCTCTTCACAGTCAAAGATGCAGGATGCATCCTCTTGAGACCAATTAATTCTTCCCATTTTTCAAATATAAGGATAAATCAATTGTCTTTTGATATCATATTTTAGCAATTAAGCTTCTCAGTTTTAAAATGATATCAAAAAATGATACATCTATTTTACATTAAGTTTGATGTGGTATTCACGCAGAGAGGCTTAAGTGGGAATTCAAAGCATATAAATAGTTTCTCCAGCGATGTGAATTCCAGTCTGCACGAGAATATTATCTCAAGTTCAAGATGAAGTGTTTTTATTAGCAGTTAGCTTAGCAGGAAGTATAAAGGAGTTAGTTATTACAGAACATGGGGGCAGAAGAAAGCAAGGGAGGTAACTATGGATTGATGGGGGCAACTTCTGTGGAGTCCAACATGAACAAACAGGCCACTGCAGCTAGACCCTGGTCACTTCTCCACATGTGCTCACTTGACCAGTGGAAAAGTGGACATGCAGGTAGATATTTGAAATTTTTTTTTTTTTAAAAAAGTCCTATTGTAAATTAAAAAAAAAAATAATGATTTTATGTGTTTCTACTTATATTCAAAATTCGAAAATCTGTATAAATCCATTACATTGTAAGTCTAATACATTTAACTTACAAAATAACAAATAAGCACATACATTCTTAAATAAAATACCGTAAATCTGGAAATTTTTGCTGTAGATAAATTTTTAGCAAATTTGCGAGTTCATTGCATTCGCAAAAATATTTTTCTTAAAAATAAATAACCAATAAGAAAATGTCAACAAAGCAGTAGTCATTCGCAAAATTTTGAAACGTAAAAATTAATCAACAGCATTTTGACCCGAATTCGCAAAATAAAATCAACGTAAAAATTTCCAGATTTACGGTATATTTCCCATCCCTGTGGTGTATCTCTGCTTCCTTTTCATTACTGATATGCAAAACAATTAACCTTTTCTAAAAAATGGAGCCACTTGTTTGGCCTTTAGTCAATGGAGTCATTGATCTTTGGAATGAAGGCCAATATTGGGTTTGATTCTTAAATGACAGTAAGGAGTGTTGGGGGTATACAATGTTAAGAGAAATCAATGGAGTTGGACTTCTTCCTTGGTTAACCAATCCCTGCTGACTTTTCCCTAGTCCTACATGACAGGAACAAGCTCATATTTTCTGAAGGCAACAAATGAGTTAAAAGCTTTTGCAGGTGCATTTTCATTGGAAAAAGCTCCAATTTACAGCATCTTAAGTTAATGTTGATGAGCCATGAACATGACAGGGAACATTTGTGAAAGATGGAACCTAAAATTGTTTTTCATGTGACAAAATTGCAAAGAGAAATTTATTAAGAGTAGGTCATATTGATAATTTAATTGCTTATTTAAAAAGAAGTTGATGAGTTAATTCTGAAAAACCCATTCTAATTAACTGTTTGGTTTTATTACAAATCAGTTACCCCAGTTTTTATCCCTTGGTGCAGTTTTTAAAATCTTTCAATAATTGGTGAAACAAAAATGATTTTTTTACCAATTTGATGAGCTTAAACTTGCAAGTGAGTTTTTTTTTTTCTTTTTGTGCCTTCCTCTTGTTGTACATGTCTTTCCTCTAGTGTTCCAGTAAGTCAACTTCTTCAGGTTGACAGCAATTATTTCATCAAATTATAGCTTAGTAATCCTCTACTGGTCCTTAAAAGCATCACTAACTTTTTCATCAAGTTAATTAAACTCCAATTAGTCTCTTATCCCATTCATTTGTTTATTAAAGAAATCCCTTTTGTCTAGATCAATGGGGCTGTACAATATTGGTCCAATTGCAACTAGTACATGGAATGTGCACTTGTGGGTCATCTTTGCAAAATTTTGCAAGGAAAAATATGGCAGGGAAAAACAAATCAGTAGCTAATATTTTGTTTTCTTGGCTTTGAGGGAGAGTGGAAGGAAGGGGTTGTTTTGATGGATTTCTTTCATTTCCTGATGAGATACCAGACTTGTACAGACGTACTCTTCCTCATTTGTGTAGTATTGTATAGGGAGGCTTAAATTCAGTTCCTTAAAAATTGGTATACAACTTCCACAGTCTGAATTTTAGATTTTTAGCCATGCCAAACCATATTTATTTGATTTCTCTTTGTCCATCTTGTAGAGTGACTCCAGACTAGACTGCGAAAATAGAAGGAAAAATCCACATATTAAATCAAACTTAAGCTTCACGTAAAAGAATGTTTTTTAAAATTTTTATGAAGAAATATAAATTGGAATTTGAAATATTTTTGAAAGAAATGTGAGACAAATTTGTTCATGTTTGTTTTAAATTCAGAGGCAGCAGGTTTCAGCGAAACTTCTATGACATGCAGCGGGGTCGTTTTCAAAGACTGCAGTCCTACTTTCTGTATGAATAGACAAGGCATCATCAACATTAACAAATCAAGCTCTGTTTTCAGCTTCCGCCGCAAAAACAAGTTCACAAAAATGGCGGAACATTTTGAATACAATCATATTCCTGCGCAACTGTCATCCATTCAAAACTTTCACGTGAAAAGTGTGCTGTGTTATCATGAACGAACTGTCATTTTGCATCTTGTGCGGAATATGATGACGCAATTTGGCATAATAAATTTAAGTGACAACAAATTCATTGGCGTGTTTGGAAAACAAACGGTTGAATTTGTAAATGAAGCATTAAGAGGCCAAATTAGTCCCGATGGAAACTTTTGCATTTTAAAAATCCCCAGCATTAAGAGTGATAACAGCAGTGCTTTTGTGTATCAGATGTATGACATGAAAACCCGGCAAATGCTCCGGGAGGTCGTCCTCTTATTCCACCAGAGCCTCTTTGCTTTTGATCCCCGGTTCAGTTCATCACGCATTGCGGCAACAAGCTTTCAGAAAGGCGAGGAGAACAGCCTCAGCTTGGTCCAAACCTCAAACTGGGAGGTCCTTGCCACGAATCCGAGACTTGACGACACAAGATGGACCCTTCATCCTACGTTAAAGGATTTATTTTATTCAAAAGATGGCAATCTGATTTTTGCAGTCATGGTTACCGATGGTTGCCATTGTAGAGAGAGAAAAGCTAGACGCTATCCTCCAATAGACATCAGTGTTTATATATTTAATTCGGACAATGTCCAAACATTGCGATGTGTGCAATATAGCCGCTACACGTGCGGAACTCATTCATGTCCAGTAAACTATCTGCCAGTTTTCTCTAATTGCGGAAGCCGGATGGCCATCGTCTTGAATGAGGCCGATTCTAGCGTAGATCACTTGCAGATTTACAAGCTGCCAACAATAGGTTCTTTGCAAAACAGATGTAGGGTAAGAATCACTCAAGTTTTCCAACCGGATATGATACCAAAGCTCCCTCTACCGGCAAGGCTTATACAGTATTTACAGTACCAGCCAGAATTTGGGTAAAACAATCAACTTGATCAAAGACTTTTTGTGACCGTTGGACTAAAATAGGTAAAAAAAACAAGCAGAGCCATAAATAAATGTTATTTATGTCTGTGCAACAAGTTTACTATTATGGGGATGCATGACTGTAATATATATTTATTTGGACATGATATATGCGAATATAAAAAATGTCAGTGCTAGTCGGAATTGTTGATAAACATGACTGTATTTATTCGATCATATTTTTCTAAAAATAGGGAATTGTAAATATCTTTTTTACATGTAACAATTAAATTTCAGAACTGCAATATGCATATAAAACAAGGTATAATTGTACTTAAGAGCTCAAGATTTTTCTCAACCTTGAGCTTACAGGTTGTACTTCTAAGCTACTCGGTGTTTCTAGTCAGACAGAATTCAGTAAATTGCTGCATGTTCACATCATCGTTACATTTGTTAGTGCTGTGTATTCTGTGAGAATGAAAGATTTTGAGTGGAACATTCTCTTTGTATATTTAAACAAGTTCTCTTCAAACAACTTCTTTTTAAGTGTGCTACATTTATAAAAGCTGTGATTATAAAATTGATTCAATCACTTAGAACTGAAAATTTAGGGTCAAAGACGCAATATGCGATGAACATCCAAGAAACCAATGAACTTGCAATTACGTGAATATGATATGTAGCGGAAGATACGCTTTTAAGAGACTTGTGTTTTTTAAAAAAATATTTTGTTCTTATACACCCTGACCAATTTTTTCAGACTGCCCCGTGAACTTCTTAAGGTTTTGCTTTTTACTGCATAGTATACTAGAAGCTAGGGACCATCGTTTCGACTCTTAAATGTTAAAGGAGGTTATACGTGCATTAAAATTAATCTGTGGATATCTGGAGAAGAGGCACCCTTATTTCTGTTTAAGTATTCGTGTGACTTGGTATATTTTAATGTCTGTGCCGGTGTTTTTGTGAGAATTGTCTATGTGTTCACGTTATGTCAAAAGCATTACATATGGAGATGACGTAGCATTTAAATCACTCCATAACCAGTTTGAAGTGTTGTGAATATATTTCGCATGCCTTTTTATGCTAGTAATACCTTTAGAAAGAGTAAGCTATAATATATGTAAAAAATATATTTACTTGTATTCTGTGGTGTGTGTTGAAGGAAAGCCACGAATGTATGAAGACAAATACATAATTATTTGTTGTACAACGTGGACTTAAAGCTTCATCGGCCCTCTGACAAGAGAGGCAACTCTCACTTGAATAAATGACTTTTATTCCTCTATATGAAACAGAAAGGCTATTTTGGTCAAAATTTGCTCAGCAAGGTACCCTGAAGGTGCCTGCATTTAAATTAAAAATCTGATTTATTTTGAAAGATACTTGAAGCTTTTAGACAAAAGAAAAAGTTGTGGCAGAAATCAAAAGAAAGTTGAACTTTAATTACAATCTTTGCAGACCTCTCTTGATCTGTCTTTCCAAGACTAACGACAATGCATTGTATGATTTGTACGAATTCTATTTGTTACCATTCATTTTCAATGAGAATGTTGAATATGAAGAAAAAAAAGCAAATCGCCATTTTTAGGATAGCAAACATTGATTTTAAGACAACTATACCCCTGATCGATCTCAGAAAACAATATACGGGTGATCTAATCTAGTCCAGCCTTGTAGTCACCAGCTGCGGAAATCACGATTTAACAGAACGGCAGAGACGGAATAACAAAAATGATACTGATCTGTAAATGTAAAAAGAAATCAATGGTAATTGCTTAATACGAGATCTGCTTATTGTGTATAATGTCATTAATATAACATCCTATACTGTTTATTTGTACATAAGCTACAAGGAACTCGTGATAAAGTTCACGTTAACTTATAACATTGTATGTCCATGTCCATGTAGAGATGTACTTAAAAATAAGTATTTGGCTTGTTGTTTTTAAAGTTTGAATTTCTGCATGAAAGTACCAGTTGTAACATGATGACATAGTTTTATTGAAGTGCTGCCTCATGCTAAACTAAATTGTCTTTTTATGTATGTAACCCCGGACCCCTCATTGTTATACATTGTCGAGATGAATATGAAAAAAATACACCCAGCCTACTAGTAATCTTGTTACATCTGTACCAAAACGAAGTAATTTAAAAAAAATAAAATGGATGTATTCTAGGATTAGATTTTTAATCATTTAGATTGTTACTAGCGTATGTTAAGCAGATTTTGTTTTCTTGTCTTGGGAAGTAAAAGTGAATCGTATGTGAATATCAAATACAGGTATTTCTCAGTACCTGCTGGACTTCAAGAGAAATGGTACTGGAGATTAAAAAAAAAAAAGAATATTTTTCTGACAAAATATTTTTGAAATAGTATTTTTGTATATGAAGATTAGATATGTATTGTCTAAAGTTGGAATAAGAATATAATAACATTGTAAAATCCATTACCACTGCGCAATGTTCTGACACTTCATTTGAAGATTTCGATTCATTAACATAATATATATTTGTGAACACAAAAGAAATACGTTTTTGACTAATACACTCTGTATTTGGTTAATTATTCAAAAAGAATTATGTTATAGTAAGGAGATAATGTATTGAAATAGTGATTTTATATGGAAATAAACTGTATATATCCCGAGTCAGTTTAGACTTTTATTTATGTTATCCCTATTATGCGGAGGAAATCAATCAAGATGGTCATCAGCATTTTACATTGTTAGCACAAAATATCTTTTTATGCCAAAATGTTAACATGTCGAAGCTTTGTACAAATTAATCATCATGCAAACGCATGTTTACATTAAATCATTTAATCTTTTTGCATCATTTGTTTGTACAAAACGTCCTTTTAGATACCAATTGTAAATCAAGCCAAAATGTTAACATGTCGAAGCTTTGTTCAAAATTAATCATAATGCAAATGCTTGTTTACATGTAAATCATTTAATCTTTTGGCATCATTCGCTTTGTTCATTAACCGTTCGATGCTCTAGAGTTATCTCCCGTTCATTTTGTGACTGTGGAGCTTGAGTACACCGAAGTTCCTGTGATTCTGTAGTGAGTTGTTTTATGCAATGACCTTTGTTTTTGTTGCTTGTTATACTGAGTATTAATTTGTTCTCAATAAAGTGAAGATAAAGGATATTGTTAGTGTTTTCTTTGTAATTTGTTATCAGTTGAAGCATAAAATATTAAACAGTCTCGTTTAAAGGCATCATTTTGCAAGTTCTATGGACGATACAACGACCTTGTCAGCATATGCAATCTTTCAGTAAGTCAAATGCGGACTAATACTAATTCTAATGCCATCACTCACACACTGAGTTGTCTTTGCTTATTTTCCCGTTTTTCCCTCTCATGACAAAGAGCACACGGCGGGTGTGATCAGTCGGTAGGGGATGGTCACTCCTCCATGGCACCTAATCATACTTCTGATATTTTAGGGGTCCGTGTTTGCTCTGCTCCCCACTTATATTGTTTGAGTAGACAGAAGGTTCAATACTGCTTGTTATCTCCATATTCATTTTAGTGAGAACTGGAGTGACATCTCTTGATTTATAACAATAATTGCTTCTTTGTGACAAGTATAAACAAAATACTTAAATTAACTATTGATGTCTACATTTTATTTAACAACATATGATGAAAATTTGGACCTTTTTCCTTTCCGTTATGGATACATCTGTATACTCTTTTTTCACGTTGCTGAAAATGAAACTTTCTTTCGTGAAGATTCTCCCACATACGTAGTGAAGCATTATTTATGTTCTGTTAAAGCTGAGAGTAATTGTATCTTTTTGTTTTTTAGATAGTTTTCATTAAAGTTTACTTACAAAAATAAAATTTAGGGCCTCAAACAAGTTTTTGTTAGTAACGTTTCCATAAAAATAAATTGTTCAGCTGAATACGATATTAAACACCTGTTTTCTGTGTTTTTTTTTAAATAGAGAACTTGTTCTACGTGTCTGTTGTCGAAATCGCCGATAAGTTTGAGTGCATTTTATTTGAGTAAAACAATCATTTACTAAGAAAACCAACACACGTTGACAAAACTAAGTTCAAATTTCAAATACAATTCCCTGTACGGTAATTATTAAAATTCAGTGTAATTAGAGCAAATTATTTGATAGGTTCAGATGTGAACTTTTTCACGAACTTTAATCATTAACAGCAAAATATTTGATAGCTTCAGATGTAAACTTTTTCACGAACTTTAATGATTTAGCTACCTCATGTTTAGTTCCTTCTATTTGTGTAGTCATTTCTATCGCATTTTCATCTTTGCATTTTCTAGCAAAGCACTACCAGACTGCAAAATTTTTTCCCAAGATGCTACGAGGGGTTGTTCAAAAAGTTCATAGATGAGTTCTATTGAATTTTATACAGGGAAATTTCCCCCACGAACTCTTTAACAACCCTCGTATATCATAAGATGTCGTAAAAGTTACGAAATTCTAAAAGTATACATTATCTATAATCAAAAGCATCAATTTTTAAAAAGGGCTTGTGATCCTTACTTTTTATTGATTTATATACGAGGGGTTATCAAAAAGTTCGTGGACTGAGGCTATAAAATAAGTACTATGTAGTCTGTGCATTTAAAATTTATATAGAACATAAAACAACAACAAAAAAATGTTGAAAAATTTAGTCTGGTACGTTAATTATTTGCCAAATTATTATAAAATGAAAACATTATATGATCACCCGGCGCTGTCGTCGTTTATTTTCATGACGTCCGGTAACGTCGTTGTTTTTTCAATGTCCGTTTCTTCTACCTCATACTTTTTTTGATGAGATTCCCTGGAGCTGAGTAAGGATTTAAACCCGCCTTATTCATATGAATTTACAATGTCATGAACAGTGGCCTTCAATGAATATAATATTCCAAATGGATTAATATATTGGGAGAGATCCGCGCTTGATTGTGCTGGCATATTTTGCTTTTGGGAGTTCAATATCTACAACACATGATCAACGTCATTTTTTGACGTGATTGATTTTTCACACCTTGACTGCAAATCGGCTTTAACTATGTATCCTTTCTCTCTCTGAATCTATTATGACATTAAAAGACAAGTATTCTGGATGCATATTATTTCTTCCTAGCCAGTTTCAACATATTTTAGGTCTATACCAGTTTTTTTCACGGGCAAGACTTTATAGAATGTTGGAAACGGAAACCCCTCCCCCTTTTGACGTCATTTTCAAGGCCTCATTTATTTTGACATTCCGTGTAAAATTTGCAATAAAATTTCATAGAATTTCCAGAATGAAGTGAAAATTTTATATTTTATGGAACAATTGTGTCCCAACACATACCTGAATTAACGGGAATTTCAGATGTCAAATGATCATATCAAAAGAGTTTTTCTCAGTTACACATGGGTAGCAAAAACGTCGTTTTCGAGGTTGCGCCGCCTGGACATACCATTGCTTACAAAAACATTACTAATTTATTAAAAAATAAATTTCATGATTTATGGTTTATTCTTTAGATAGAAAAGATGATGCTAACTAGATAATTTAAAATTCATTGATGTACCTAAAGCAGTTCTAATTTTATAACGCTAGTCCACGAACTTTTTGATAACCCCTCGTATATTATACCATGAGGAAAACGAACAAAATTAATTGTAAAAAATAAATGCAGATAAATTATTATGCCTGGCATTTTAATAACATTGATTCTTTGGAGAAAATTCTTAAGGTCAAGATCTAGTAAATGACTTTAGAGTATTTTTTCAGTGCTAAATCCATTATGACGTCATAATCACTTTCAACTTTCTCTTTCCCGTACTTTACGGCTCTAATAGAATTATGTAGAAAATAAAGTATTGCCATGGAATTCAATTTGAAATCACATGAAAAGTAGTCCCGATACCTATCTTAAATTTGACATTATTCTTAAGCAGAGACTAAGAACAGACTTATAACCGTTTTCTGAAAAACTGTAGGCAATCTGGATACATTTTCTTTGCCTGATATGGAAAAAAAACTCCCATTTTCAATACTGGTTTTCTTATTTTTTCAGTGAAAATGACAGTTTAAAGTATGGTTTTTCATCTTGTTTTTCTACAAATTATGCCCCGAAACATCTATTTCGGCCAAGCTAATATTATAAAGCATCATTTAAAATATTAATTTCTTAAATTTGAAAAATCTGTAGGCACCTTCCATTTACTAGATCTTGACCTTAAAGTACACACTTCTTTGGAAAACACTGTCGATCTGGCATCTGTTAGATTATAAAGAAAAGCAGCCTCGACCAATTATATGATGTCTTACACAAAATTTATATGCAAATATTCAGAGAAAAATTGTAAAGCTAATCAACATCTTTTTATCAAATCGAATGCATTCTTAAAAACTTAGGGAAGTCACATTTCCTGGCATTTGCCTGGCTTTGTTCATTTTGCAGCAGGTCTATAATTAAGAAGATCTACTTCCTTATTCCATACATCATTGATTTCCTCCCAAAATAATTATTTTAGAGATTTATCTCTCTTAGGCGAAGAAAAGTTCTTTTCTCTCTTGTATTACATTCATCCGGACAAAAACGCGGATTTCAATCCAATGAAGCCGATGTATGTTGGAATACCACTTTTAATTAATTTTGTATTGCATGTACATGTCCAATTTGAAGCATGATCCACCCAAATTGCAATACAAGGTATGACACAAGTTGCGTGTGCCGTATGTGCCTGTTTCAAGTTTCTTTACTTTTGGGAGCATAATTTAATGAAAGAAGACATGTTTACTATTTATCAATATGAATACCGGTAGGTAATGTGTCATTTGGACGATTCCTTGGGATTAAGCATTGGCGTAGCGAGGGGAAGTTAGAATAAGTTTATTCACTAGAATAGTCCTTGAAATTGTTTGCGCATCTTTTATCATAATTACTGTTTATGAATCAATAGAAACTAAAGGAGTTCATTTATAATTATACATGGATAAGTTGTCATTAGGCAGCACAAGTTCAAGTTAATTTATTCACTCAACCCAATTAAAAATACCCGGTATATAGTACATGAGGACTGAAAATATTTACAACCAGTCTACCAGAAGCCACAATTTATCGACATCTTGGGAAATGTCCCTCTCTTGTACATGTGATACATTTAAAGTTTAGATCTAAAGTTTAAACTTATCTATAACTATCTAGATAGTTATAGATAAGTTTAAACTAAACTTTAAATGTAACACATGTACCCCTCCATTCAGATCCAAGCTAGTACTATATTTTCTTTACAAGAACTTAAAGAAAGCTATTTCAAATGAGGACACAAGGCACAACCCAGCAAAATTTATATTAGTACAATTTTCTTTCTTTAAAAAGTTTATTGATCCTGCCTAAGTTATTAAGAAACTCATAAATAAGCTTTGTTTAAGTATAAATTACTAATTAAAGGTAAAATCGTTAACTTTAAAGTTGCTTTCATTAATGTATGCAAACATTAGAAAACTGAGACCTTAAGTATTTTTTTAGAACCAGTAGAATTATATATAAGATAAATACCCCCTCCTCCTCCAACCATAATTGAACTACCGGGTATTTATTTTTCTGATCAGAATTTCTTAAGACATATAACCCCTTTTTTCATCAATTTATTTTAACCAAAATAAGCAATTGACAGCTTTCGAGACAATATTAAATCTATTTGTTCATTATGTACATGCGTATAACATTAGACATTCATTATAAGAGTCTCTTTTGTTTATAATATGCTTTTAAATCACTTGTTTTAAAAAGTCCAAAATGAAGGGAACCCCAAGTCTTTCAACAGGATTAATAACTTTTATGTATTCTGTAGAAGATTACGCGAGGCGATGGGCCAAAAGGAAGACCTTGGTACTTTGTCAGAATGGATTATAAGTATCAGATGGAAATTTTAAATTTTAATAAAGCGACTGCGAGGCAATGTGAAAACCACCTATCCTTGCTCTATTACATGTAATTCAAAATTGAAATTAAGAATTAGCAAGACAAAACATTCTAATAAGTTTGTAGCTTGTTCCCCAGGTGACAACGAAAGTAACAACATTGTTTTTGTGGCTGCATTTCATTTCCGGAATTTTTGGTAATTATCAACTTTTCATTTCCGACATTTTTCAAATACATGTGTAGTACTTATAGTAACAGATTTGATAACTTTACTTATGAAAAATTTAAAGGAATAAATCATAAATAAATCATTGAAATCCAATTCTGTAAATCTATCAGTGACTTGGACATGAGTGTGGTGCTGTCACTGACATTTAATTTAGTGCACATTAAATGTCGTGAAACAAGTTTTATGCTCATTGAACTTTTTAACCTAGACTTAGTGCTACATATATGCATATATGTAAAGATGTTTTTTGGGTTTTTTTTATCAGTATTTTGGTATAAATACTTTAAAAATTCCATTTTTTCTTAGAAAACATTGAATTGCCGCACAGGTAAATTCTGGAAATGAAAAAAAAATTATGTCGGAAATGAAAACAAAAAATGTCGGAAACGAAATAAAAAAATGTCGGAAATGATATGCATATTTCCTGAAATGAAATGCAGCGGTTTTTGTTTGTAAGGCACAGCTAGGCACTTGTTTCGGAAATAAAGTTTTAACCCATATTATAATTATATCACAATATATCTAACTCCGGAATTACACTCAGTACCACCCCTTCGGAAAACCACTCATTTCCACTTTCAGAGGAAATGCACTGGCAAGCTGTTTATTACAATTTGCCGTAAGAAACAGATTTTTAGCCAATCAAAATCTCTGTGCGGGGTTGCATATGGCGAGCAGACTTTTGATGCTGTTTACGGAGATAAATTTAACTTGTATTTAATTCTACAATTGTAATACAATTTTTTCAGCGTTTCCTTTTATATTGGGAAATTCCTTCAAAAACATGTCAGTTTTATATTTTTTCCAACCATCAAATTAAAACCATACCAATACTGGTTTAAAAGAAAAAAAAACTTTCATATACAAAGATGCATGTACATACATGTAGCGGGTTCAAGTAAATATTCTACAAAGCCTTTTTGTTTAATTCTCACTGAAATATTAACAGAAGTGAAGGATTGCATGTACTATGATTCGATATCCCTTTGAATTCGAAACAAAAGATAAAACAGAGTGTGACAGGCCTGTATCATTGTTGGATATTAGACTATGTTGATGGTAAGCTAGCAACAGTTGCAAAATATAAAAATCACCTGCATATGAGGTTTATGTCTCTCAGAAGTGTCTGAGATGAGGAAAGCCACAGACAAATAAGTTGATGATACAAGGATAAATACGGTATCGTTAAAAGTCTTGCAAATTCTATGGCCGATATCACTTAACCCGATCATGGAAATGAGCACACGGTTGGCGTGACAGATCGAGAGAGGATTTCTACTATCAGGCCCCTATTTTACTCCATCATAGCACTTGGTCCCTTCTCTGCTGTTTTTAGAGGCTCGTGTTTGCTCTGTCCCTGATTCGTATTGATTTAATGACTTTATATTATTGCTTACTGTTTGTTCTCTTCGTATTTCATTGACAAAAATTGAAATTGGATTGAAAAGTAAAATAATCTAGAGTGACACCCGAAATAAGTGTCGGGTTAAAAAAGTAAAATAAGAAGAAAGTGTGAAAGTATTAAATTAAATTTTACTCACTGGTAAAGGGGGAGGGGTATAGGAGGAGTTTAGTCCGGAAAAGAGATGGGTACTCTTCAATATTACAGAAAAAAAATGACCGTGTCCATGTTTTGCTCTTGGAAACCCAAAACATTTGTCCGATCAAAAAGTAAAATAAGAGGTGCATAATAGCACTATATAACAAAACTTATGTGATGTGAAAGTTTCATAAAATTTCATTTAGTGGTAAAATGGGAGTTGAGGATAAGAGATGGGTACCCCAAAGCGTAGCTGACGGATGTACTTCTAGACGGACGGACAAAAGGACCTACGGTCGGACATCCAAATCACTATATATTCCCTCTCGCTTTTCAAGCGGTGAGGGGGGGTATAAAGTTAATTATAAAAAATTACATCACCTCAAATATTGTGGTATGTTTTCGTATTTTATTTGCCACATTATTTTTTTATGTTCAATTACAATATGTTGCATTAAAATTCAGAACTCTTCAGGTCTCAGGAATATGTAAACTCAAATTCTGATAATTTTTTAGACCTTGACAAAACTTATCAAGAAAAAAAATTTTCTTCAGGAAATGCCAAGTTAAGTTCTTTCTTTTGAGGAAACATCTACATGTAATAAAAATAATTACTGTAATATGATGATAATTATATGCACATGCTACAATGAAAATAATGTTTTGTAAGGTACATGTGAATGTAGTTGAAATCTAAACCTCTTTAGATGTGCTTTCAATGCGTAAGGTTAAAACAGGATCTTAAAGTAGTAATTCTGTAACTCTCTAATGATGGCTCCTTCGAGTGGTGACAATTCCAGGAACATGTTCAAAACCATCAGTACTCTGGAATTCTGCTCCTTGCTAACAGCATGCAGAGGGAAAAAAATAAAAAAAAAAATATTGCGCACTATAAATAAAAAAAAAAATTGTTTTTTTCCTTTCATTTAAGGTTGCATTTTAATTTAGCTTTGAATTAAACTGTACAAATAATTTGGAAAATATTTCCCTCTTTTTTGTTCAGAAGAATGTCCAAATATAAGTTTTGACCTTTCGGAACAATGTTCAATTGAATATTTTCTTTTAATTGAACTTTGGTGAATTATATGAAGAAAACTAACATTATTCAATCCCAAAAGTCCATTTATTATGTAAAGGGTGACAAAAACAAACAATGATCCATTTAAAAAACTATAAAATGCAAATATATGACGAGGACATAAAACACCGATTGCTGGAAAATCCAGAGGTGGGATCAGGTGCCTGGGAGGAGTAAGAACCCCCTGTTGACCGGTCACACTATTTACACAATACAATGCATAGCAAACTCGGATCTCTTAACATCGAGGGTGGGACAGGTGGAAGAGATATCACCCCCGCCAAAATGCCACACCCGTGTTGTGTGCTCCTTGTCATAATCGTGAAATAACAGGAAAATCCTCAGACAATTCAACCTTACGAGGCGTATGAAAAACGTCAATCAGCATTTTACTCGATAATATTATTTTAATCTTGTTGCAAATACGCCCTACCAATCCCTTTACTCTACTTACGGAGCATTTTTATTATAAATTTAATATTTTACCTTTGCATTAATGCCAATTTTCTTATTATGTAAGTTTTATTTATTTCAAAACATTATGAATTGAAATGTACTTTACCATGAGAATATTTTTATCCACATATCCTCTTTTTTGAGCAAATCTCTGAAATAGTTTAGTGTTCAGTATATATCTTAAATTTATCTTTAACATAAACCATGAACACAGCTATGCATGTTATGATAATAAACCGAGTTTTGTTCATTAACTTGTTCTGTCAAAACCTTTATGAATGAAGAGATAGAATATAAAACCAAGAGCAGGTTTAAAGAAAAAAACACAATTTACTGTATACAGTTTTCAAGATCAAAGGTTTGGATTTCAAACAAAGCACTGATGTACGAATTACTTCAGATCATTACTCATTATTTCATATGCCAATTGACATTTTTCTTTCCATGTGTAATTTCTTTGTCCCGTGTTACCAGTTACTGCCACTCACCAAGGACATCTTTCATTAGAAAGAAACAAAGACTTGGATTTCAGATCAAATAAATATGACGTACTGTTTGTAAAAATCACCAAAATGTATGAGAAATGTCGAAATGTTTATCTTCTTTCGAAAACATATATATGAAGAATGAAATAGGGGTTTGCTATGAACAAAAATGAAAAGTTCGTTGTAGTTTGACCTAACAAAGTAAAATATATATTTCAGAATTAAATTTCTTACTTGAAGTTATTCCCAGTCCAGGAACATAGACTGTATGTAGAAACCTTCATTCTCTCGAAGAAAAGTAAATCAAAACATTACCTTTAATTTAATTCTCAAGTGGTATGGTAAAGATATATGCGTAGAAATTCGTGTACTTCATTTTCTTTAAACCTTAAGCTAAGGAAATGAGACATGTGCTGACTTTAAATTTGTGGTATTGACTCTACACAGCTGAATCTACAAACATTATGTTAAACTTTGTAGTTACATATTTTTAGAGTTATATCTAAGAAAATTATTGACTTTTTAAACCTTTTATCTACATATATGGCGGATGTGACGGGTAGACAAGGATGCTTACTGCTCCATGGAACCTGATCCTACCTCTGACGGTTTAAAGGCCCGTGTTTGCTCTTCTGATTTGTGTTGTGTGAATTTACTTTTGAGATTGAATCATTTGTTATCTCCATATTTCTTTTTTTTAACTCTGTACTTACACATTTTATTTTAAGTTTTGTCTCAGAAAATATCAGCTTTATGAAATAAATAACTCTATTTCAGTCTTTTATATGAAACACAGTTGTACATAATGCTTTTAGTATATATTCTTCAATAGAAATTGATACACTGAGAATGTTTTTGTAGTTTGATTGAATTATATACTGCCTTTGTATGTTCTACCCTTAAACAAATTGTTTGTAATGACCAAAAGTCACGAATAGTGTGTGTGAATTGTGGTGTTGAAAAATTTAGATTTGTTAATAAAAACACAATAAATCTACCTTTCATTAAATGTACTACAAATCTACCTACAACGTATCTCTACTTGTTTACGTGTATTCACAATGTTAATGAATCATTTGAAGATGACATTGTCCAGTGTGTCATTTCCCATGTGAGAGAAGGTAAACACAGGTGATAAAAAATTTATAGTAGATATTGGAAATATTGTCAAAACAAGCCTAGCTATTAAAGGTGTGACTGGTTCAACGACCTCTCTGTCTCTTCATTTCCTAGCAAATATTAGGATTCAGTCATCATAATTATATTTTTGTGAAAACTGAGACTATACGTCTATTGAATTAAAATCCATAAAAAAACTAAATGATACAATTTGAAATTTTGAAGTCTGAGTGGTATTTCAAATTTAATTCAAATCGCAAGATATGGAAATTTTCGAGGTCATTTTTTATATTGAGGAAGAAGTTTATTATATCAAAAAGCTTATTTTATAACATAAGAGATGGTTGTATAACGTGGAGAAAAAGACAAATGCTTTGATTTAATTGACTATAAAAAAAATAGTTCTTTTAAATTTTTTAATCTTTGAATTTCTTGAGTATCTACGTTTGATATACACCACTTCAAGAATATTCTGTAGCACAGTACTTCTAAGTTTCTCATTATGAAACAGTTTTTCATGTTTTTGTAATGATAAAAGACAGGGACTTGATAGAGCATTTGCTCGACCAGCAACAAGTAGGTATTTTAAAGAAGTTTTTAGGAATCCTATACATACACAGGGTACATGTTCATCGAACTAAACACATTGTCAATAAAATAATATGTTAAAAACAAAACATTTAAAAGTTTTAATGAAATCAATTAAGAACTGTAAGAGTATAAGCACTTTGAGGGATTTTTTTATAAAAATAAAAATCTAGCTCCGTTTAGTCTTTTATTGCAATGGTTTTTTGTTCAGTTTGTGGTATGAATGAAGATGTTTTAAAAAATGGGTCATTTTTCAAGAACCAATTCTTATCATATTTCACAAAGGCTTAGTTCAAACTGTATAAAGGTATGGCTGATGCTTAAGCTTTTCAAAATTACGTTAAACTTCATAAAAATACGAGTGAAATATAAAAACTCTAAAGTCATCCGTTCTTGAAAAACGTTATGGCCAATAATAATGTTAAATTTAGTTAAATTTTGCATAAATGGGTGAAATTGCAAAGTCAAGATCAAGAGGTCAAATATGGTGCCAAAAGAAATGTCTTGTCACAAGGAATACAATATCCCTGTAAAATATTAAGGACATACTAGAAATTCCAAGAAAGTTGAAGTAATGAGCAAGGTTAAAATTTGTGCAATTGAAAAAAGACAGAAAAAATAACGAAGCAAAGGACAGGGCAAAAACTGTATGTCCCTAGGCCTCAATCTTCAATTACAGGGGCATAACTAGGGATGTGACCCTTAAATCAAAAGTCATTTAACTAAGAACTTGATCACAGTGGACTCTTTTTTTGAGTTTAAAACATATTAGCTGAATATTTTAGATACTAGGAAGCTTTAAATCTAAAGCATCGTAGATTCCAAGGGCCTGTCAATTTAAATGTAGATCAGACTTGTACAAACTAGCATTCTAAATTTAACAGCTCATTGATTTAAATTTAAAAAATTGTAACTTTTTACGAGGGGGGATCAAAAAGTTCGTGAACTATCTCTATATCTACAAAACCACAATTCAGATTAGAATAAAATTTGGTACACACATAGCCATACACAAGTTCTATAAATAGCATATGTTGAATAATGTTTTGCTCCTTATTTGTGACGTCACAATGTGAAAATGACGTCAATATGTAGTTCACTTGTGACAAAAATTGGTTGTCTCAGTCTGTTGCCCAGTAAAAACAGGTTTAAAAAGAGTTGTGTTTTTAATTAAAGAATTTGTAATGAAAGACCTCCAATTTACAGTTTGAAAAATAGCTGAATATCTTAACAATATTATAATTATTAAATACCTAAGATATCGTTTACTTTAGATTTTTAACATATTAGATATGATAAAAGGAAGCACCCATACTTTATCCACCTGGTAAAACGACTCTCCCGAATGGGGATTTAAAGCGGCACAGTGAGTCAAAATCATATTTTAATTTTAAGATATCTGTAGCATACAGAGAAAGACTTAAGAAAATTATGAGTATATAGCGAAGATATGACAATTAAACTGCAAGAATTGACTGCACAATATAAGTGCCGGAAAAACAAAGGTTGTATCTACCGTTTCGTTGTTTCGTATATGTCAAGGTCACGCTACTCTTATTTTTTAGCTCAAACTTGTAAAAAAATTCAACTGGAGCATGCAAAGGTGAGAAATATGTTCTAACAACTTTTTAAAAAGATAACATCAAATTTTTTGGTCTACTTATATTCATTCATGGATACCCTAGACCATGGTAACTATGGAAACTTATTCAACACTTTTCTGCGCACGCGTATAATAGGGAGGAAGAAGTACCAGGGTATTTTGCAATATTTTTGTTCTGGGGCAGACAGAAATTATTTTCACTTTTATTTTTCCCCATAAAAGTTTAATTTTTAGGTTCTGAAACCTGTAATTTTCTGAAACCTAATACTTTAAGGAATTGAACAAAATTTACAGAGGTCATGCGAAAATTCTACAATTGTCAATTTTCCCCTTTGTGCGTCACTGTGCCGCTTTGAGTTTTGATGGTCGCCACGCTCATTTTGGGAAAGGATATTCTTATCCACTCATTCTTTTTCGGAGGTTTGGCCATTTCTTACAAATAACCTGTTCTTGTTATAAAAAATAACTTGCATTGAAAGAAATATAAAACTCAGAAAAACCTTTCAGCTTTCGTGACAGAACCCTACGGAGCAGGTCACGTGACGGCCTATATCACGTGATTCGCGCATGAGCAGAACAATGGCAGACGTGCATTAAAATCGGAGAGGACTAATTTAACATATAATCAACACTGAATCCAAATAATGTTTCTTTCATGGAAGGTATTCAATTAGTTCGCGAACTTTTTGATCACCCCTCGTACTTTAATTTTTTTAAACATGTTTTTGAATGTTATTCCCGGAAAAAAATTATATATGGTTTGTATCCCTATTGAACATATATTATATAATCATATTTTTTAAATAACAGAGGTCTGTTCAACAGAGCGAGTGCTCGCAAACATTTCTATTGCAAGTCCAAGAAAGTTCGCTCTGTTGAACAGGCCTCTGATAAACAGTTTCCTTAGTAATTATAGATCCTTAAAAGTCTATTAACCATAAAAACCACCGACTAAAATTCGAAAGATCACGGGGGTATCTTGTTTTCTGTCCTGTCTGTTATCTGTTTTTCTGTCAGTCTGTTGTCAACTTTAACCATAACTGTTGACTGGATATGACTATGGCTTTCATATGTCAAAGGTGTGTTTCTTGTGACAAGACATTTCTTTGGGTACCACCAAAATTGACCTCTTGACCTTGGAGTGTGACCTACTTTAGAAAAAACACACTTTAACCTTGGTCATAGCTTTTGAAAGTTGGAACTAGTGCTTTAATACTTCACATATGTATTTATTGTGACCAGGCCTTTAAGCTGGTATAAATATTTGTGACCTTTTGACCTTGACCTTGACACTTTTTAAAAACTTTAACCTTAGTCATAAATTTTGAACAGTTAGAACTAGGGCCTTCATATTTCACAGATGTATTTCTTGTAACAAGACCTTCCTTTAGGTACCAACACTTTTTACCTTGACTTTTGGAGAGAATTCAACTCTTGGCATAAGGTTTCATACGGGGCCATCAGTGTTTCACAAATACAAACACAACTTGTTTATATAAATATGACTCAAAATTGTGGATGACTTTGATTAAGATTATTTCCTTTTAATATTTTCATCCAATTTTGCTGTTAAAGTCTTCCCAGTACAGTTGTATGGATTATTGTGGCACGGGATTGAAAGATACCGGGGGTATATAGTTTTGTCCTGTCTATCTGTTTGTCTGTCTGTTGTCAACTTTATCCTTGCCCATACCTTTCGAGTAGGTAGAGCTATGGCATTCACATTTCACAGGTGTATTCCTTGTGACAAGACCTTTCTTTGGGTACCGCCAAATTTTACTTTTTATTCATGTCCTTGGAGTTTGACCCACTTTTACGAAAAAAATACCACACTTTAACCGTGGTTATAACTTTTGAACAGTGAGTGGTAGGACTTTCATTCTTCACATGTATATTCATTGTGACTAGACCTTCGCCATAGGCTGTCTTACGGGGGCTTCAGTGTTTCATAAACCATAGAATTATATATAAGAAATCATAAGTGTTTCATAACTGTAGATCATATATAGTGATTATACTCCTGGCCATCCAGCATTTGATACTAACAATTTGTTGCATGGTTGTACTTTACTAACCATAAATGAACGGAATTGCCCACAAGTATGACGCTGATGTCCGTGTTTTATTTCACCATGGTTATGACTTTTGAACAGTGAGTGGTAGGGCTTAGTGATTATTTTTCTCGCATTATTTTATCCAAAATAACGGCCTGTCAATTAGCCTACATAGCCTTTCGGCTAAAAATATATCTTTATATGTTTTAAACTTTCCATCTAATTAAAAATCTGAGTACACCATCGGAAAAAGCGTACCTGAAAATGGTTTACACTTAGTGTAAACTATGAAAATTAAATTTCGGTCCATATAAATTAATTTGATAGATAAAAAATGGAGATAAAAAACATATCTAACCGATAGCGTACAAATTCATTTTAGAAGACTCCTTCCGCTATGTAAACATAGTCTCTACTTAAAAAGTGAATATATTTTGAATGCAAATACGTTAATTTTAATAAGTTAAATAACAAAATTTCAAGTTTATTTGATATTTTTAAATATTGTTACAATTTCTTTATGTAAAGAAGGGATGTTCACATTATCGTTCGCGGCGTCGTAATAGTGTAAGACAGAAAAATCTCACACTGCTGTCTCACACCGGACAAGTCAATCTAACACTGGTGATTATGCGAGAAATCATAAGTGTTTCATAACTGTAGATTATGTTATAGTGATTATACTCCTGGCCATCCAGCATTTGATACTAACAATTTGTTGCATGGTTGTATTTTACTAACCATAAATGAACGGAATTGCCCGCAAGTATGACGCTGATGTCCGTGTTTTATTTCACGGGATGTGTAAATTGATTAATTTTTGAAAAGATCAACGCATACATTTAAATAAAATTACTTCAATAAATTGAACATATTCATTTATTGAAGTGGGTCATGAACAGATGCTGTAATAAAAGGACGAAACTAAACGCTTATATTTCCTTTTTTTCTAATGTTCCCTCTTTGATATATTAATAGAGGCGAGAGCCGATTTGACTTAGAAAGTTCCAAAAATATTCTTATAACATTATTTATGTATTATGATTAAGTAAAGTCCAGACATTTTTTTTTACATTATTGACAGCTGCTTTTCCAATAAAAATGGAACTTGGAAATATACTTACCTTGTCATTGGTCATTATTTGATAAATTATTTTGTCAACAACATTCTGATTGTATGCACAACTATTCTGAAGTTGGTATTAAAAATATGCATGAGTTACTGAGGTATTCCAAATATATATTGGAATTTCCGAAATATATCGGTGAGCTTGAAATAAAAGATTCCAAATAAAGAGTCTGCTCATATTGAAATATTTTACTATAATGATAATCTTACAACAACGCTCAGTGAATAACTTTATGACTTTAACTTTTCAATTGTCAATTTCCCTTACTTAAGCAGCAGTATAGTATACACTTATAACCTGCATACGGAGTTGATATATCTCACCTGACGCAAGAGCTTACTCTACGTATAAACAATTTCTTAAACGTGGTAAGTTTCTGATATACAAGTAGATGAAACAAGAATAAAACAGTTTCGTTCAAAACTATCATTTGAAAAAAATCTATGGTTAAAACTATGATCTTGTCAGCAAATTTCATACTTAATTTTAGGCCATTTTTACACATTGAATTGTCGACGCTTTTTCCATCATTGTTTGCTCATGACAAGGAGCACACGGTAGGTGTGACCGGTCGGCTGGGGATGCCAAATCCTCCATGGCACCTGATCCCACCTCTGATGTATAAGATGTCCGTTTTTGCCCTCCTCCTGATTTATGTTGTTTAATGGACTTTTGAGCTTCAATACTTTTTATGTCCACGGATCAACAGATCTCAAGGGTATATTGTTTTTGTCCTATCTGTCTGTCTGTGTGTCTAGCTGTTTTTCTGTCTGCCTGTTGTTAGCTTTAACCTAGCTCGTAGCAATTGAGTGGGACTTTGGCTTTCATATTTCACAGGTGTATTTCTTGGGACAAGACATTTCTTTTGATACCCCAAATGTGACCTCTTCACCTTGTCCTTGGAGTTTTTCCAACTTCTACAAACAAAATACCACACTTTAACCTTGGCCATAACTTTTGAACAGTTGGAGCTAGGGCTTCCAAACTCCACATGTGTATTTATTGTAATAAGACCTCTCAGCTGGTATTTTTTATCTTTTAACCTTGACTTAAGAGTCTGACCCACTTTTAAAAAACTTTTACCTAGCCCATAACTATTGAGTGGGTGGGGCTATGGCTTTCATATTTCGCAGTTGTATTCCTTGTGACAGGACCTTAATTTGAGTACCACCAAATTTGACCTCTAGACATGACCTTTGAGTTTGACCTACTTTTACATACCACTCTTTAACCTTGACCATAATTTTTGAACAGTTAGAGCTAGGGCTTTCAGACTTCGCATACGTATTCACTGCAACAAAACCTCTCAGCAGGTATAAATATCTTTTGACCTTTTCACTTTGAACTAAGAGTTTGACCCACTTTTTAAAAACTTTTACCTAGCCCATAACTATTGAGTGGGTGGACTATGGCTTTCATAATTCACAGGTGTATTCCTTGTGACAAGACCTTTCTTTGAGTACCACAAAATTTGACCTCTTGACCTTGAAGTTTGACCTACTTTTACCAAAAAAAAAAATACCACAATTCACTTTTGAACAGTTGGGGCTAGGGTTTTCATCCTTCAGTATTCATTGTGAGAAGAACTTTCAGCTAGTTTACGTATTTTTGATCTTGACCGAGGAGTTGACCCACTTTTTAAAAACTTAAACCTTGGTCACAACTTTTGAACAGTTAGAACTGGGGCTTTCATATTTCACAGGTGTACTCCTTGTAACAAGACCTTCCTTTGGGTACCAACACTTTTGACATTGAACTTTGGAGTTTAACATGCATTTGAGAGAATTCAACCCTCGCCATAAGCTGCCATACGGGGGCATCAGTATTTCACAGACACATCTTGTTATTTCAATATATTTCATGATTTATTTTAATTCATTTGAGTAGGTATTGGCGAGAGAGATTTGTACTGCGATATTCTTATCTGTATTTTCATACGTATTGCAATATTTTCAACGAATGTGTTTTCTTATAAATGTATGAATTTCCTTCAATATGTGCAAGGTACATTACTATGAAAAATAACCCAAAAAAATATCACAGTTGAGCACCGAAAACACCGTACACTCTACAACATTATATTTCTGTTTGGCAAAGTTTCCGGATATTTTATTATAGGCATCTTGAGTCAATGCATTTCTGTAATTAAAAAAGTATGTTCCTGTATTGTATATTCACAGGAATATTAATATTATTGCACAATCCTATCAATTTAATTGGGTAATTGTTTTTAATCAAATTGATCCAAAGCAATGGACATTTGGTGTCCCAAGAGTATTGAAAGTGTTTGTTTATGCATGCGTAGTTTGTATTGTTTATTCTACCGCGGCATGAATTAAAGTTTTGTGTGCATACATGTAGCTTATAAGGGGTGTTTTGTTCTTAATTTCTTAAAATGATATTTTGGACACTTAAAAAATAAATTTTTTTTTCACAGGTGTTAAAAATAATAATCTTCCATAGATACCATTTTCGAATAATTCTTATAAAAATCTTGTTTAAAATTAAATGCTTTAATTACGTAAGACATTAATTTATTGATGAAAAAAATGAATGCAAGTAACGTTTTCTTTTAATTTGTCCCGTCCCGGCGAAAACAAAGGAAACTAAAGGTTTCCTCTGCGTCCGCCTGTCCGTCCGCTTTAACCTAGCTATTTGTCTGTCCTTCTGTCAATTTGTCTAACTTGGTTTTCCACACTTTTTTTTCTATGCTTACAGGTATTGGGCTGATTTTTGGTATGTGATTGTACTGGTGAGTTTCAGATCAAGATTGCATTTCTTTCCGCTTCAAAGATTTTTTGAAAGAATTACGTTTTTAATTTCTAGGTGTTTTATGCTATTTTTTCTAAACATTTGCATAAATTGTGCATATTTTTGGAATGTGACTTTTTGGTGAGTTATAGATCAAGTTTGCATTTTCTCTCCGCTTCAACAATTTTGGACTGAAATATAACAATTCCCTTTTTAATGGGAACCATTTAATTTCTAGATAACACTTTCCGGTAGGTGACTAACATGCTAAGGCAATACTCACAGAAAGATATTGTCAATAAAATGTGCCGTATATATAGTTGAAATGATTACAAACTTAGCAATTCATTTAAACATTCAATTTTCTTTTTTTCTAATTTAGAGTTGATCTCTCTAAAGGGATAGAAGTAAACGTTTTACATATTTAGAACTTTTGAGTTAGTGTGCATTATATAGAGAGTCTGAGGCCAGAGAGAGAGAGAGAGAGAGAGAGAGAGAGAGAGAGAGAGAGAGAGAGAGAGAGAGACTATTATACATGACATTTTTCAGTACATTCTTATCTCTCTTTTTTACATAATCGATAAGTTTATTACTGGCATATATGCATGCCACTACAATATTGATTCGTAAAAAAAAAAAAAGCAAAATGAAAACAATACCATTGGCCGAAAAGAATTTAATTTTTTTTAAATGAATTGATGAGATAGTATATTTCTATCTTTTCATGACTTGAAAAATAACAGTTATAAAAAAATCTCTTTGAAACCAGAAGATTAAAGCAAAAAAGCTTATTGTGTTGATGAAAAGTCTTTAGAAAATTCACCAGAATTGATGATATTTGAACTTGACTACAACATATTCAAAACAAAGAAAAATATATAGGCATGTATTTGTAGAAGATGCAACATACAATTGAGATTGAGAGATGCTGTCGTCTTTGCGCTAATTTTATTTCAAAAATTAATTATAAGTATAACAAGAAAATTTATTTTAAAATGAATGTTTTCAAAGACTGAGTTTGGTTTTTAAAAGTACATGTTATGAAAATTGCGTTTTAAATTCTCTTTTCTTCGTGTAGGCACGAAAGTTTAATTTTCCTTTTTATAATTATTTCAGAAACAAAAATCTCATAAAAATAAAATGAGTCAGAAGAAGGAACAGCGTCATCTATGGAAACAAAACCATCTAAAGAATTGCTCGACATTGCTGGAAACGAATTCCGTTTTTTTTTTAAAAGACGCAAATTGCCATAAAAATAGATAGCTGGCATCAAGCTGAAATTCTCCGAAGTCCCATTAAATTCATCAGAAAACCGACATTTCATTACTGTGTGTGGTTTAGATCAAAATAAGAAAAATTGTTCAGAAATTGATGGGGAAAAATCATTCAATTTTGCTAAATAATTTTCTCGTATCATTATACAAAGATTTCATCTCAAAAAACAATCTAAATAGCATGCAAAAATGAAGTAGAATATATATCGTGTAATTTAGAAAAAGAAATTGGTTTGTTTTAACGATTTATCTAACAAAATTCAGAAAAAATGAATTATCTTGTAGTTTTTTTTAATAATAGAATATAGGATAGGGAAAATATGTGGACAAATAACAGAATTGCAGACATGGATTACCTAGAATGTTTTTATATAACCTTTAATGTATGTGATGTGATTCAAACCAAACGGACACAGAAAAGATTCTGTAAGTCATTAATTCACATTGTTTTAAATAAATACCAATCCTAACTTTAAGTACCAAACGGTTTTAGTTGCAGGAAACACGTCTAAAAGATGGGATTATTATTCTAAAAAAGACATGATGCGTGCTTGATGCAAAAATATGCTTTTCTTAAAGGCTTTTTTGGAATGAATACCACGTAAAACAAATAGAAAGATTCATTATTGTACTAAACAGTATCCATTAGGTAGGAATGAGTAGAATTTGTCCTTTGCAATGTAAATGTTGTCTTTGTTTGTTTGTTTCAAAAAGAGGACGGAATGCTTTTTTTTCATCAGTCACTTTAGTCAATTTATTTATTATTATTTTATTCTTGTATTAACTAAAAATGTATACATTATGCAAGAAAATTTTGAGGATTGGGTTTCTTTTATCAGAATACCTGCTAGTTTCATTAATAAGTTTAAAAAAGTGCTTCTTTACGGAAGCCCGTTGATGCCAGTTCAGATAAAGAAATATTTTTTATTGTGTTTAATCACAATAATTATTGCGTTCAAAAGAAGTAGGTTTTGAAGATCAGATCATCCACAATCTAGAATCTTCTTGGGTATCAACTACGCCCCATTAATAAGCAGATGTACGTGTATTTTTATATTCACATGAAACAAAGTGACTGTATTCTACATGAGCTCTACATGACAAGAAGAAAGCACTAGCTGTGACCTTCAACTCGACATTTCGATATATCAATGGTCACTCCCATTCACGTGTTGATTCGATATATCCCAGTAAGTTTGAAATTTGATTCATGTAAAACACACTGTCTTACATATCTGGTTCATATTGGATATTTTACTAGAAGAAGATGTTAATGGAAACTTAATTACAAAGCTTCATGATAAACTTGACGACATCAGCCTTTCAATCGTCATCTACTATTTATAGCAGTGATATATATATACCTTGTCACCTGCATATGAAGATTATATCAAAATTTTGTATGGAATTATATAGAAGGCAAAACAAAATCTCATATCAGGAAAACCTAGATTAGATTTGTTATTTATGTTATTTCAAATCAAAATCAGAACATGTTGTGGTAAGGATGAACAGTTTGTTTTGTTAAAGGAGGCAAGATATTGACAAAAAGGTTGATGAAACAAAAATATCAACAGTCTTGTTTGAAGTCATCATTTTCAGTTATATAGTTAGCAAATATAACCTATCATTGAGTCAAATGCTGACTGACGTTTTTCATACTAAATGTAGGCCATTTTTTACACACTGAATTGTCAACGATTCTTTTCCCGTCATCATGACAAGAAGCATACAACGGGCCTGACCGGTCGGTAGGGGATGCTCTCTCCTCCATAGCACTTGATCCGTATTTGCTCTGCTCCCAGTTTGGTATTGTTGCATTGGACTATGAGTTTGAGTACCATTCGGTTACTCCATATATATTTCATCAGTATTATCCTTAAAACAATACCGAATGTTACGTAAATACTTTGCTTACGTCAAGCAACGGCAAATCATGAATTATTATGGATCCCCTTCCTTTTTAAATCTCCAAATTAAAGATTTCGGATTGACTGCTGCGACAATTTGGGGGGGGGGGGGGCTTCATCAATCGAGCCTTGTTTTCAGGCCCAACACTTTATCTATTTTTAGATGCAACAGACACCATTGACATATCGACAATCAGAAAAAAACATAGTTGTGCACAAACATCGTGCTTCTAGCTTCTTTCCTCTCAACGCCTAAAATTATATCTCTTTAGTAGATATAAAACATCTACCAAATTATTTTTAGCATCTTATTTTGAATAGTAAACCCATATCCAATACAGATTATAGGTCATATATTTCATTGTATAATATAACGTTAACGTGGTTATAGACATGATTGTACGAAGGTCATTAAAAAATACGTAGAGAAAATCCCTCAACATCATATTATTTTTACAAGATATAAGATGAATAACACATTTTCATAAGCAATAACATTTATTTTGTCTATGTGTGAATTTTCATTTTGCGTATACTATTGATTAATATTTCTCAACTCCTTTTGTATTTAATTATATTTCCCCCTTTCTCTCTGTATTCATTTGTAAATTTCAAGGTTTTTTTTTACTTCTTTATCTGAATAACTATAATTAAATGTAAAAGTTATGTAGGGTCAAGATCTTTAATTAATTTTTTCAGGTTTGAGACATGCTACAACAAGAAACATGACATGACATTAATCAAATATGAAAGCTAGCATCTGTTTTTAAAAATGTCATTATGACAATTAATGTATTTCGATTAATCAACGCTGCCTTTTTCATTGGAAATTTTGCTGAGAAATCGAGAACATCTGCTCTGCGTTTCAGTATTGTCTCAGATTAAAACTCAGTAGCTTCCGATAGATGCTTTAAACTGTGTCATTTCTATTGACGTTTTCTCCCCAAAGAGACATCTGTTTTTATCTGATCGAATTTTTATTATTGAAAGCGCAGATGTAATGTGAAACTGCTCGTATTTAATTCTAGTAATTGAACCATTTTAACTCCACTCTCTTTTGTTTACATACTGCTATTTCACGAGTTTCCATATTTTATTCTAGATCCATATAGATTTTCACAACAGAGTGGAAGGAATGGAAACGAAAGAGCGACGGTTTATTTTTGTGGTGATCACATAAAATATTTACTAAGTTGCACTTGGATCTGATAAATGCCAAATGGAGCGACGAATGGCGCGACTTGTGCACAGTGAAATTCGCGATGTGGTACAGACGGTAGACAGAATTCGCCTGTGGTTTTCATTACTTCTGTAAAGTGTAGTACTAATAATGTTACTCGTGGTACAGTGGATAGCTGAGCGATAACACCTATCTCCTGGCTTTATGCCTTCATGTTTACACTTCTAAATATATCTACATGCATTTTGTCTATTCCTGTGTTCTATAATATTTGCAAGGATTTTGAACGAGAGCCGTGGTCAGTTCTGCTGCAAATTGCTTATCATACGAACGATAGAAGTCATTTTCGTGGAATGCAACTCCAGATGTGAGGAGAGAAAAATACAATCAGCTTTGCTATTTTTTGTAACGTCGTGGCACATAAGAGGGAACACGATGGCTGCCACACTCTGTGGAGAAAAACGACTTCTCTACGGATCAACGGCTTTTACATTATTAGCATTTTTGTTTCAAATTATTGCAGTTGCGACAACTAACTGGGTGCATATTGAGTTTCATTCTACAATAGTTCAAAATACTTCAGGGACAGACGTGTACCTCAAAGGATTTACAGGGGGTCTTTTCCGAGCTTGTGAGGAGGGGTATACCTTAAGCTCAGATGGACAGAAACAAGACCGTGAGTATTAACATTGATTAATGGAATATAAAACAATGTATACAAGAGAAATGATGCTGATCTGTCCTAAATGGGAACGCTAATTTGGAACACAAACAATTTCTTAAGAGGTGAATTAAAAAGTAATATCATTTCCTGATACATGTAAATTGAAAGCACTTGTTCGCACAATCGTCATGTATCAGTGTGTTCTTGGTTTTCAGTAGCCTTCTTATGTTTTTGTTGGCTGTATCTTAAGTAGATCTGGTATCGAGAAACCATAAAGTCGTGCACAACAGTACATCTTTCTCTCTTTATGACCATTATCGGCCGTGGAAACGGCCATTATCTGTCTGTGAAGAAGAGCCAAACGCGAATTAACAAGTGTAGGAAAATGTGTACATGTGTCATGCATGTGCCTTCCAATTTACAAAACAGCTGCTAATCATATGTCTTTTGTCGATGTCTTCTTTCTTTATCATCACTTGCATAAAAAAGATTCAAAACCCAAAGGCCAAATAACATTTACACTGTATGAAAATCTCTCGAAGTAATGAAGATATTAATTATGATAAAACGTTTTAACTGATAAAATGCTCTGAACTTGTAAGCTAATACCACTGCCTCGGCGGTTGACCTCTTACAGACCTTTGTTTTGCATTTCTTCGTATTATTTAGCGTTTTCATGAAGTTTATTTCCTCCAACAGTCGCTTCTATTCCCTAAGGAAATTTACCGCTGTGTTGTCTGTAATTATTAGTTCCTGAATTTTCATTTCAAATGAAAATTTCCTCGTCTTCGAAATCGAAAGATTATGATTCTGTCATTTGTGGAAGACATTATATGAGCTCAGTCTACCCAGGACGAAATTGGATTGGAAGGAGAATCATTTTTATCATATTAGTTCCATTTACTCAATCCGCCTTAAAAAATCGATAAAACTCCAAATCCGCTTAGCAGGTTTAAACTGGAAGGCCAATTTAATATTTTCTTATATAAAATTTCCGGGAATTGAATTCCAGAATGTGATCAAAGACATTCACACATTGTCTCAAATAACTGCATTTAATCAGACTTCAGAATTCTAAAAAAACGATGATGGATCCAAACCTGCTGTAAAGTCGTTATTAATCAAAAGTTATCAAAAGAAATTAGATACTTATATGAAATATCCATATCTATTTAAAATTTTTTATTAAGATTTCATTCAGTCAACCATTAATGTATAATACATTTTAAGATTTAATTAAACACAATGTTAGATTTTGTGTATTCACCGCGAGGCAAAAACGTAACGTTGTAATGACGTTTATGGCACGCCAAATTCACAAAAATGAGCAAAACATAGTTTCACAGTCGATAAACTAGGTTTATCGGTTGTAAACTATAGTTTACGGACTGTAAACTATAGTTAACAACGTCAATCTATATTTTACATCTGTAAACTATAGTTAACGCGATAATCTATGTTTCACAACCGTAAACTATACTTAACACTGAAAACAATCATTTGCGATTGCAAAACATAGATTATCTGATAAATACAGTTTCACGATTTGTAAACTATAGTTTACAAACCGTTAAGTATAGTTAACGATCTGATAAATATAGTTTCACGATTTGTGAAACTATGATTAACAACTCTTAACTATAGTTTACAACAAACGTTCTATTGTTAACGCTTATTACAGACAGATAAACTTAGATTATCATTCGTAAACTATAGTTAACAACAGTTAAATATAGTTTTACAGATGAAAATTATACTTAACGAATCGTTAACTATAGTTTACGGTTTGTAAACTATAGTTTACAGTCGATAAACCTAGTTTATCAATTGTGAAACTAGGTTTATCTCATTTTTGTGAATTTGGCGTGCCATAGACGTTATTACCTTGTCCAATTTATTTTTTTCTTAATTGTAGATATAATGGATCGTGCGATCAGAGTCGGTGACGTTTATTAAAGGTTGACTGATAGTCCACTTACTTTTTCCTTTCTCATTTTAAAAGGTTGACGACCCGACTTATAACGCTAGACATGATGTCAAAAACACTGACAACTAAGGGAAGGAATAAGCAAAGATAGGTATTAGATATGGAGCATATAAAATATCACGTAAATTTAAGTCAAAAGATGAGAAAATGCTTGGTGGAAGGAGATCTGGATTTATTAAAATCCATCCCTACGCTCTTCTACCCACAAGCGAGAGTACATATACAAATTAACATATTGTTCCTTTAAAAAATGGCGCAAACGTAGACGCTCGATTACAACCTGGAAGAGTTCTACATGAACAAGATGTGTTTGTGAAACACTGATGCCCCCGTATGACAGCTTATGGCAAAAATTGAAGTTTTCAAAATGCAAGTCAAATTCGAAGGTCAAAATTATTAGTATATCCAGAGAAAAGTCTCATCAGAAGGAATACACCTGTGAACTATTTTCTAACAATTCAAAAGTTATGGTCAAGGTTAAAGTTTTCCTAAAAGAGGGTCAAACTCTAAGGTCAGGGACAAAAGGTAAACTATTTTTACTCATTGAAAGGTCTTTCACAATGAATACCCATGTGACGTATGGAAGCCCTAGCACCAACTGTTCAAAATTTATGGCCAAGGTTAATGTTTGATACTTTTTTTGTAAAAGTGGGTCAAACTTCAAGGTCAGGGTCAAGAGGTAAAATTTTGTGGTACCCAAAGAAAGGTCTTGTCACAAGGAATAAACCTGTGAAATATGAAAGCCATAGCCCAGGCCATTCAAATGTTATGGGCAAGATTAAAGATTTTGCAGATAAACAGAAAGAATGACAGACGGATGGGCAGGTCAAAAATTATATACCCCCGAATCTTCGATTACGGGGGCATAAAAACTTAGATGTGAGACATTGAAAAGATTCATGGATAACCTAAAAATGAGTGTCATCGAAAAAACATCGACAAAATAACGTCGGTAACATTCTTGTACTGAGGTCATCTATAAACAAGATGTGTTTGTGAAACATTGATGCCCCCGTATGGCAACATAGCAAAGATTAAACTTTTCTTAAATGCAAATTTAATTAATTGGTACCAAAAGTAGGGTATTCTCACTGGAAAACAATTATGAAATTTGAAAATAGGCCAACGTTAAAGTTTTATTTTCAAAAAGTACATAAATCTCCAAGGTGAAGGTCAAAAGGTCAAGGTAATTGGTATTCAATGAAAGATCTTGCCACATAGAATACTTATGTAGAGTATGGAGGCCCTAGCCATAACCGTTCAGAAGTTATGCCCAAGGTTAAATTTTTTAAAAGTAAGTCAAACTCTAACGTCAAGGTCAAAGGGTCAAAGTTCTTGTTATCAAATGAAATGTCTTGTCACAAGGATTAAATATGTAAAGTATGAAAGCACTAGCACTAACCCTTTAAAAGTTACGGTCAAGGTTTACTTTTTTAAAGTAGGTCAAACTCAAAGGTCAAGGTTAAAGGGTCAAAGTTCTTGGTATCCAATGAAGCGTCTTCTCACAAGGATTAAATATATGAAGTATGAAAGCCCTATCCCTTACCGTTCAAAAGTTATGGCCAAGGTTAAAGTTTTTTCACAAGTACGGAAATTTACAAGGTCAAAGGGTCAAGGTTGTTGGTATCCATTGAAAGGTCTTTCAACAAAAAATACATGTGTGAAGTATAAATGTCCTGGTATCTACTGTTCAAAAGATATGACCAAGTTTAAAATTTTCATGTAAAAGTGGGTCAAACTCCAAGGACAAAAGGTCAAATTTGGTGGTACCCAAAGAAAGGTCTTGTCACAAGGAATACACATGTGAAATATGAAAATCATGGCTCCACTAAATCAAAAGTTATGGACAAGGTTAAAGTTTTTGTGGACAAACAGACAGAGAGACAGACAGACGGACGGACACGACAAAAACTAGTATATACCCCCGAAACTTCGTTTAAGGGGGCATAAAAATTTCAAAAGTTTTGCATATATTAAAAAAAGGTAAACTAAAAATAAAAAGAGGTATATAAGCATGAAAAAATTGCTGTAACTTTTGATTTTAAACATCTTTTTAGCAGTTGTGTCAATAATGTTGGATCAAACCTTGTACAATGTTGAAGTTAAGAAGTGAACTACATTGCTAACGATGTACTTAGATCCGCACCGATGTTTTCATTTGCCTTTGTGGGTAGTCACACGTTAAAGTTGTTGTAGCTTGTTGTAGATATACCACATAATTTTAGGGTGAAAATTATATACGCTCTTCAGACAGTTAACAGCTTGTTGTAGCTTTTGCATTTTTAATAAAAGTTTAACAATATTTGGGGTTTTCAAGGTTTTGTAGCTGTTAATCATGTACGTACTAAAATGCCTGGGAAAAATCCTTCTTTCTTTTTTATTAAAAATGTTTTTACGAAACGCTGAATTCAAACCGTTAAAAATTGATTTGGCAAAGTAAAAGTTGTCCTACTTTTTTTGGTACATAGTTATAACCCAACCTAAAATTAGGGTGTTGCACGTGATATTACTATGTTTTTACAAAACGCTGAGATACTTCCCCTACACGTGCCATTTTCAGATACATATTTTAACCGATTCATATTTTTGTGCCCAAATCCCAAATACTGTATAAACTTAAGCTAGTTTAGACTGAAATATGTTGGTAACATTTGTTAATACTTCAAAGATATAGTTTGATAAAATAAATCCAATGTAATTTCACGGTCAAACTTCTGATTTGCGAAAGAAAGGCATTTATACGTTAATTAAGCAAAGATTACCGATGCCTCAATTTCCACTATGACAGTTGTGTATGTATATTAGGCATAAAAATACACTCTAAGTTGAATGTCATGTAATTTACTGAGCTGAAAGTCAAATGAGATTTTCTGATGACCTGTTGTCCTGCGTCTTTCTATATATGTCTTTCTAGCTGTCTTTTTCTGAAATTCTTTCTATAAACTTTTCACATTTTTTGACTTTTCAAGAATCACTTTACTAGTTGAAACCAAAGCCGCGCTTTCCACAAGCATCCTTGGATGAATGGGGTTGTTATTTGTACAGATAGGACAGGCTCCATTCCAAGTTGGGATGATCACGAAAAGGGAGAAAAAGGGTGAAGAAAGACATAAAATTTTCTTTTCAAGAACCACTCAGACAGAAAAGATAAATTGCCTTCGGGGAAGGGTTGGGCCACAATAAGCGATCATGGTTTAACATTGCATTATCAAAGACCTATATATATAATAAACAAATGCTACGTATTTAAGTTTAATGTTTTATTCGAGTTGGCAGGTATTGTCCACAGTGGTCTACACAACAGTGGGGCAGCCGGCAAAATGGCATACCCCCAACATCAACATAAGTTGTGCCCTCCCTGACGGGAAAAGTAGCACGCTGGGTTGACCTCAATCGTGCTACGGACACATTTCAACATAAATTATCTTTTAGTTATATTATTTTGCTTTAGCTTTGCATTGTATAAGATATTGCAATATATAGAAAAATCTTTTTTAAAAACACCTCAAAAACTACTTGGTCAGAGAATGTGAAACTTATGTGAAACTTTCCGAGATAGTGGTTGCCCGCGTGGCGCAGTGGTTATAGCGTCTGCTGAAGGGTCGCGAAGTAAGGAGTTGATCCTTACGTTGCGGGTTCGAGTCCCACTATGGGACGTGGAGACCGGTCCTTCGGGTGAGACTGCATAAATTGAGGTCCCGTGTCGCAGTATGTGCTGGCACGAAAAAGTTCTCTCCCTGCTCAATGTCCCTAAGTGCCGAGTATAAAACAAAATTTGCAGCTCTCCACCGGCAAGTGGTGGCGTCTCTATATGAGTGAAAAATTCTCGAGAGGGACGTTAAACAATATACAATCAATCCAAGCTATAGTGAATATTTTAAATTGCTGAAAACAGTTTTACTTAAAATTTTCAAAAAAAAGTTTTAAACATCTTATCAACAACAATATGGTAATATCAACAACAATATGGTAGTAATAAGTCATTTTTGTAAACATCCTCATATACAATTCATTAGTACATGTAAAGTATAGTGTTTTTATTCCCCCATATTCGATTGATTGATTGTATATTGTTTAACGCCGAGTCGGCAATATTTCAGCCATGTTTCGACGGAATCCCGTTATTCGAAGATTCGGTGGTACATATTTAGTTTTTGCCCTTTCCGTCCACCTGTCTGTCTGTTTGTTCGATTGATTGATTGGTTGTATGTTGTTTAACGTCCCTCTCGAGAATTTTTCACTCATATGGAGAAACCACCACTTGCCGGTGGAGGGCTGCAAATTTTGTCCTATGCTCCGCTCATGGCCTTTGAGCAGTGAGGGATCTTTTTCGTGCCAGCACCTACTGCGACAGGGGGCCTCGGTTTATACGGTCTCATCCGAAGGACCGGTCTCCACGTCCCACAGTGGGATTCGAACTCGCGACGTAAGGATTGACTCTTTTCTTTGCGACTCTAGAGCAGACGTTCTAACCATTGCGCCACGCGGGCGACCTGTTTGTTCGGAAAAAAAAACTTTAACCTTGTCCACAACTTTTTAGTGGGTTGGGCTATGGCTTTCATATTTCACAGGAGTATTCATTGTGACAGCGAAAAGAGCTTTCTTTTGGTACAACCAGATTTGACTTCGTGACTTTGACCTTGAAGCTTGATCCCACTTTTAGCAAATATTTCCGAACATGAATCATGACTGTAACTTTTGAATTGTTCGTGGTAGGGCTTTCCTACATTACATGTGTATTCACTGTGATGACAGCTTTCAATGGATATTAAATTTTTTGACCTTTTGACCTTGACCTTAGAGTTTGGCCCACTATTAAAAAAAACTTTAACCTTGACAATAACTTTTGAACAAAGAGTGCTATGGCTTTCATTTTTCACAGGTGTATTTCTTTTGACAAGACCGTCCTTTTGATACCAACAATTTTGACCTTTTCGTTGTGAGAAGACTGTCTTTGGGTACACACAATATTTAAGAAATTTCAATCCTTGTCATTAGCTGCCATACGCGACCATCAGTGTTTCATATTTGGAATGTGTCAATTGCATCCAACTCCAAGTGTCATTCCATCATCTCCAACATAATGCAGTGTAATGTATTTAATTGTTTTTCTGCGTTATTTCAAACATTTCATTGGCCGAATATATTATGCATGTGTTAAAAAGTAATTCGAACCATCAATTCTGTCGTAGTTATTATTATAATGAAATGTCGGTTTCATTAAATAAAATATGCTTGAACATGGTTGGTCAATCATATGGTTTGAGTTATGTGGGTACAATCGATTAACTTTTCCACTATTCTCCAATGTGTTCCCAATCAAAGGATACAAAATAAAACAATATGCAGAATGATGACCGAGCAATCAAAATGTTTTTCTAGGATAATCACAAGGATCTCCAATCGATAAACAAAATTACCGAAGAGAGAAAAAGTAAACTAGTGAAACTCTGGGCTGGTGATGTTAAAATCTCTCTCTCTCTCTCTCTCTCTCTCTCTCTCTCTCTCTCTCTCTCTCAGGTCAAAAAGATTGAAAGGATTTTCTTTTAATCAAAACATTCAGGGCAAGATTCCACACAGCAGTTCGCCTTTCCGCAGAATTTTTTGCTGTTATGTAAACATACTCTGGGCTACTGTTGACGTATTTTCGTCAGTAAATTAAAATTAATGCAGTCAATCACACTTTTGACATTTATCGATTTCTCATCCTGCCCTGTCTGTGGTGAACTCTACGCTGGTTGAGAGGAAGGAAAATAAATGATTACTTACTTTCCAATTTTTTATTAGCAAGAAGAAATAACATTTTTCCTAATTTGAAACTCCACATGAATACATAATTTACAACGTCAAAGATACGCCCCGACCCCTCTCCCTCCCTCGAAGCACTTCTAGGACCATTCAATTTTTTTTATTTTCAGTATACCGTGTATTTTAAATTAAAAGTCAGATTTTTCTAAATTATCTACCTAGTGTTTTATCTTAATGTACATTGAATACTGCCAATCACTTTTTATGCGCCCGTTATCGAAGATTCGGGGGTATATATTGTTTGTCCTGTCTGTCTGTTTGTCTAGCTGTCTGTTTGTCCACAAAAACATTAATATTGCAAATTACTTTTGATTGGTTTGAAAAGCTCTTTAAATAAAAAAGTTAATTCTAAACTCAATTAGTCAGTTTCCAGTGATTTGCTGAATTTCATTTTGTTATAAATATGATATTTTCTATATATAAACATTTTAACAAGGCTTTTACCTTGTCCTTTGTTTATGTTTAAAAAAAACTTTAACTTCTGCAATACCTTTTTAATGACAAATATGTGCTTCTGCTTTCGTAATTCACAGGAATATTCATTAAAAATCCTTTTTTAAAAAAATAAAATTTGTGTCCATCCCTTGACATATTGTGTATTTTAAATTAAAAGTAAGAAAATTTTCTAAATTATCTACCTAGCATTTTATTTAAAATATACATTGAATACGCCAACATTTACCATACGGGGGAATCATTGTTTCACAAAGAAATCTTGTTTTCTAAAAAAACATTATTATTGCAAATTTCATTTGATTGGTTTGAGCTATATTTTGTTTCTCCATGTGTATTTTACACATAAATAGCCACAGCACGCGAAAATTTTGTCTTGTTTCTAAAAAAAAACCAAATAACTATCCTAAGTAAATAAAGAGTCGCGAAAGCATAGTGATCTACAGTTCATTTACAGTATTATCATGTAGGTACGTTTAACAGAATGAATCATCATTTAAAAAAACTTAAACTTTTGCCATACCTGCGCACCGTTATATTCACAGGAATATTCATTACGAGCAAATCCTTTGGGTAATACCATTTTTCATCCTTTGTCTACCTTTTTCATGGTTGACAATCTGTTTGTTGGCAAATTTTAACCTTGCCCATTTTAACCTTTTGCAAACATTCACCAAACTTTACACCTTGTTATTTGTACAATTGGTGTTTTATTTTACTTTACATGTGTATTCAATTGATAAATATTTTATTCTCGAGCATACTTTATACATAAATACGACGGCGTATTAGTGCCATTTTAACAATGTAGAATTTTTTTTTTAAATCGTTTGTAAAACTGAACACTTAGTTGTGCTAGGGTTTATTATCAACTGTGTACAAACGTTCTAAAGATACAATAGCTTTATTAAATCCCCTGATTTATTAAATTAACCCTTAATAAATTGTACAAACGATTTAATAAATTGTACAAACGATTTAACAAATTTTAAAACACTGTAACCTGGTCATAATCTTTGAATTTTTTATGTTTGGATTTTCATATTTCACAGGTATATTCATTAAGACAAGTCTTTTCTTCGGGTAACAACATTTTTTTTATCTCTTGACCTTTATTTGAAATCGCATTTGAAAAGTTTTTAAATTGCCAAAAGATGAACAAACAAATTGTACAACACATTTATTTTCCGTAGAATTTTAAAGAATACATTATAAAGAACCATTAGAAATATGAATAATGTTTATAAATCGTACAAACGATTTACTAAATCAAAACAGATTTAAAAAAATATCTACATTGTTAAAATGGCACAATACGCCGTTAAATAACCACAAAAAAATTTTGTCCTTTGTTAAATTTGTCAAAAAACAAACTATCCTACGTAAATAAAGTGTTGCGAAAATATAGTGATCTACAGTTCATTTACAGTATAATTATGTAGGTACGTTTAACAGAATGAATCATTTTTATTTTGATGCCCCCGTAATCGAAGATTCGAAGATATGTAGTTTTTGCCCTGTCCGTCCGTCTTTCTAGCTGTCTGTCTCTCTGTCTAGCTGGTTGTCTGTTTGTCGGGCAAATTTTAACCTTACCCATGCATAACTTTTGATTGGTTTAAACTATGGTTTTCATATTTCACATTGTATCCTTTATGAGAACTTCTGTCTTTGGGTTCCAACATATTTGACCTAGCTCTTGACTTTGCAGTTTAACCTTTTGCAAGCATCCACCAAACTTTAACATTGGTCACAGCTTTCGGACAGTTAATGTTAATGCTTTTATACTTTACATGTGTATTCAATGTGATAAGTTCTTTCCATGGATAAATATTTTATACTTTTTTTTACCTTGACCTTTGAGTTTGACTCGCTTTAAAAAATTTAAACTTTTGTCATACCCTTTTAATGGCTAGTGCTTGCGCTTTCGTAATTCACAGGAATATTTATTTAGGAGCAAATCCTTTGTTCAGGTAATAACATTTTTCATCCCTTGACAATCGAGTTTGATTTGCATCTGAGATATGTTTTTACCTTCGCCAACATTTGCCATACGTGGGAATCAGCGTTTCACAAACACATTTTGTTATTCGTAAGGATTTTATTTACTTGTAATTGTCAGAGTCAGTCTGGCGAATATTTTATTCTCGAGTATATTTTTTACATAAATAACCACAACATGCGAAAATATTGTCTTGTTTCTAAAACAACAAATAACTATCCAACGTAAATAAAGTGTCGCGAAAATGTAGTGATCTACAGTTCGTTTACAGTATAATTATTTAGGTACGTTTAACAAACTAAATCATATTTTTATGCCCTCGTAATCGAAGATTCTGAGATATGTAGTTTTTGCCCTGTCCGTCCGTCTTTCTGTCTGTCTACCTGTTTGTCTAGCTGGTTGTCTGTTTGTTGGCAAATTTTAACCTTGCCCATGCATAACTTTTGATTTGTTTAAGCTATGGTTTTCATATTTCACATTGTATCCTTTATGACAACTTCTGTCTTTGGGCTCCAACACATTTGACCCAGCTCTTCATCTTGCAGTTTAATCTTTTGCAAGCGTTCACCAAACTTTAACCTTGTTCATACACTATAGCTTTGAAACAGTTGGTGTTAATGCTTTTATACTTTACATGTGTATTCAATGTGATAAGACCTTTCCATAGATATACATATTTCTCATCTTCTCACATTGACTTTTGAGTTTCACTCATTTATAAAATTTTAGTTTTGACAAAACTGCAATTTTTATTATTTAACTGTGTAGTTCTAAAGATATCTAATAGTTCCCCTGTAATATGCATTTTTTTGAGTTTGACCTACATTTTAAAACCCTGTAACCTGGGTCATAACCTTTGATTTTTTTTTATGCTTGGACTTTCATATTTCACAGGTATATTCATTAAGACAAGCCTTTTCTTCGGGTAACAACATTTTTTATCTCTTGACCTTGGAGTTTGATTCGATTCGCATTTGAGAAGTTTTTAAACTTTGAAAAGCTGGCTCTTAAACTGGTTTTCCTAGAATTTTCCCAAAGAATACATTATAAAGAACCATTAGAAATATGAATAATCTATTTAAGTCCAAAAGTCCAGCAATTAAAGAAAGGATGGGCAAATCATCTCGACAAGAGTCCATCATTAAAAAAACTTAAATCATTTTAAATTTGTCATTCAATCCAAAGATAGGAATCTACTCCATTGCAATTTGTTTTCAAAATTATTTACTCAGTGTCAAATGTAGTTGTGAGATTAAACTAGAAGATACTTATTTAGACATTCACATATAAATGCACTAATCTGACTTAATTTTGTCTATGAACTTGAACAATAGACATGTATATACATGTAATTATAACCGAGTACAAGACATATTTCAAGATGACGTTAACGACATATTGATGGTGTTAAAGATGACGTTTACATAGGCCACGGACAAAAATTCTATTGTTATACATATATAGGAATGTATGATATCACATAGAACTTAAAGATCACTGTGGCATTTAAGCAAAGTAAAATTAAAAATATACATGTATTTTAAGTTACACACGGCAACAGGTTAAAGATAATTGTCGTATCATTATTAAGTATTACTAAATCATAATAATATATTTTTTTCATAGAAGAGAATAAAGCAATAAATTAAAACAAATGGTAAGACTAGTATTGTATATTTGTTTTGTATCAAATTAAGAAAATCCAGTGTTCCTGTAGTGGGTAAAATTACCAAGCAAATGGCGTTTAAATTGTCATTTAGAAAAGGGTATTTGACCAATCAGAGCTTGTTTGATGAGTTTATTGTAAGAAAATCTCTGATCGGCAGTTTTATTTATACCGGGCAGAGGAATCAAGTGGTCTAATTGCAATTGTTAGCATCTTAATTTAAAATTAAACAAATCTAATTCAATATTAGCTAGTAACTTCTTTAAAATTTAATTTGGATTTAAAGTTATAAAATTGAATTTATATTGTATAATTAAATACACTGAATTTTATAGTTTTAATTTTAAAATTTCATCGAACCGCAGATTTTAATATCTCCCTGTGAGTTTTGTGTATAAAGATTAAAGAATAAAATTCATGATTTATTCATTGATAATTCATTAGGCTTTGGTCTTACTCATTATTCTTTACAATATATGACGGCTTATCAGTCGCCTCAGTGGTGCACCTTATTATCCTCTCGAAACGGGGAATTTTTTTTTTTAAATTATTTTTCCCTCGCAACGGGGATATATGTTGGCGTGTGGGTTAGTTCATGTTTGAAAGCGTAACGGAAGTGACATACATGTAATTTGCATTTAGATCGATGTTGAAATCTGCTTTAAAAATGAATAGTTTTTATAAGCCACATTGCTTCATCCAAAATTGTGAAATAAATGGTCCTAGGGTCATGAGTTCCTATGGGATGGGTGCTCTACTGAGTATATAGAAATTTTTTTTGATTATACGGTTATGCTACAGCCTATTAAGTAAACAAACAAAGTGTATAGATATGATTAGCAAGGGTGCCTTTTTCAAAATTTTGAATTCCGTGGCCTCGTTGTTTTAAAAACAAATTAAGTTCATATCTGGGAAAGTTGATTTCAGGTAACCTATAAAGCCCTTGGTCCTCTTGTTCAAAAATATTGATAGTGCTGGTCATAATCTTTGTAAATAAGCCAAGGAAGGCTCATTCGTGACTGCAATAAGATTTATATTTTAAATAAGCCGCTCATGTTAATTAGAGCTAATAATTATCTTTTTGTCACATTGTTTATTACACTGCGCTTCTTTGCGACATCGTCCAAAATACTTTCATCTTTTAGAGTCCGTTACCTTAGCAACATCGCTTTTTATGACTAATGCGGAATAAAATCAATACCTGAAATAATTAATAAATGTGAATGACTTCTGTATTTTCTTTTATCTTTCTGATGTTAATTAATAATACAATTTATAAAAATGGTAAAAAAAAAAAAAATGAGTCAAATTGACGAGGGCGAAAAATGCGACATATTTTTCACGAAACGAAAATGACCCATTAATATACGACCTGCATTTGTTTTCACAATCAGAGAAGTACGATAGAATGTTATACCTTCATTCCATTATATCTTTACGCGAAAAAAATAGATTTTTTCTAGATATTGATGATACTTTGATAGATATTTGTACTAATATTAATTCTAGCACTTTTTATGTTACATGTAATTGTTATTTTTTAGATGAAGAGTGTACATCACACAAGTTTTTCCCAGAGGAACATGAGCTAAAGAAAGATAAAAAGACCGACATACAACTCGTAGGTAAGAAATTGCATGGATTTGAGAGTAATTCTGGCAATCTGCCGCATCATGCCATTCCCTGACTAGTTTCCATTCGGCTAAAGTATCTTAGTATCTTCAGAAGATGTATTTGAGGTACATTTGAAGTACATCGCTAAAATTTAATTTATTTGTATCGGTCGCCTATGTTTTTCTTGCTTAAACATTCGGAATATCTTGTTTTTGGTACCATTAAATACATCAATAATCGAAGCAAATATACAGAGTTTAGATGCTCACTAAATTGAGAATCTATGATATGGTATTAATATTTGAATCAATCGGATGTCTGTTTACGTTAACAGAAAACGGTAAACAGCAATGTATACGTTACTTTTAATCCAAACAATATTACAAACCTTCTGTATTTAAAACAGAATTCTTCATTTCGGTGCAGTAAGAGTAAATCAATTATTTACGGTCGTAACTTCAGATCCATTGCTGAAATCACTATAAAATTTAATAAAGAAGTATACTTCTACAAAGAGGATTAGAAGAAATAAAAATCTTTCTGATCTATTTTGCTACAATTTCGAAATAAAAGATGAAAGATCAACATTATTATGAATGTTTGCTTTGAATGTGGCAGTGTACATATATATAAAAAGTTCGCAAACTATCTCTTTATCTACAAAACCACAATTCAGATTTACACACATAGCCATACACAGGGTCTATAAATAGCATATGCTGAATAAAGTTTCTCTCCTTGTTTGTGACGTCACAATGTGAAAATGAAGTTATTTGATTGTGGCGAAAAATGGTTGTCACCCTTAACTCGTTCAACAAACGACTGTACAATTTACAATATCACATCCCTCATATCATATAATAATTTGTTTTATTGAGATAAATATTCTGTAACTATTAATGATTGTATTAATCGTTTTAGTGAAGGAAGGCTGATGGTAAAAATGATTTGACAGTGAAAGCAAGTAATGTTTTTTGATTAAGCAATTTGCTATCAAAGACCTCCAATTAGCACTTTGAAAAATAGTGAATATTTGAACAATGATATAAGTATTAAATACCTATATCGTTTACTTTAGATTTTAAACATATTGCATGCTGAAAAGATAAGTTCATTGAATCTCTTATTTGTTTTAATGCTGCAAATTTTTGGAAAGGATTTTCATCCAATTCTGTCCCAATCACTGTAAAAAAATAACTGTTCTTGTCATAAAAATTAACTCACATGGAAAGAAATATGTGACAGTAAATTTACTGTCCATACAATATCACGTGATTCGCGCATAAAAGTGGTTGATGTGCATTAATTTCCAGATAATTTAAAATATAATCAATTTTAAAACCAAATATTATTTCTTGATAAGATTCAATTAGTAAATTTTTGAACCCCTGATATAAGTATATATACTTTCACTAGGAATCATCGATGTTCGCGGGGGACCAATGTTTGTTGATTTTTGGGGTCACCCTTATTCACGAATTTACATCACATCATACAATTGTTTTTCGTTGAATATTCTGTATATATGAGTTACACACGCATTAAAATCATGAAAGTTTACATAATCACGACGTCAAGTAAGCATGTTACGAAACACACTTGCAGCTAAATTCATATCTAGGTTTCAGCTGCAAATCAAATTTTCAGTGAACACTTTGTGCAGATTTTGAAAATTAATTATTTTTTGTTGACAGATTACGTAAGGACGGGATCAGCCTTTGCAATAATTTCCCTGTTAATAATGTTGCTTGGCCATATGTTTGCGTTCTATACGCTAAGAAGACCACGATATATTGTAAAACGTCTTACCTCTCTTATGCATTTCATGACAGGTAAGTTCCGTTTATAGCTCACTGTAAGAAATCGTCAAGCTCGGGCATCTTTGTTAAATTATATTTGTTAAAATATATTTTAAGATCACCTTGAGTATCTCAAGTGATCTAGCTATTACTATCTGTTTTTGTCCGTCTTCATCCGTCGTCCATCGCTTGTAAACCTTCGAACATTTTCAGCATCTTCTGTTGAACGCTGAACCACTTTTGGCAAATAGCATCGATGGGTAGAGGATTTTTTCCCCAAATTTGTGAGTACCATAACCCCTGGGTAAGAGCTTCTATTTGTGTTAAGTTAGGGCTCTATAGATATTCTTTACTATTTGGTGTGTTGAAGGTAAACAACTTAGTTCTGTGAGCAAATATGCTTGTTCCAAAATTGTGAAATTTGTTGCTCTAGGGTCATGGGTTATAGTGTTGGGGGCTGAAGCTCCATTGATTTTATATATAGTGAAAATGCATTAATTCTTCTTCTTCCCTGCGCTTGGATATTAAGCAAAAAAGTAAGTGTCTAGTTATGATGAGAAGGGCTGTCTCTTTCAGCATTGAAAATTCCATGGCCCCTTCTAGTTAAGTGTTCTGATAGATGATGCTATATGTGTATTGCCCAAAGCAAGGGAAATAGGATAATCATGTCTGTTTGAAACTATTATTTGCCATATGTCAGTATGAAACTTGCATCAGTCAAATTACCCTGCACAACAAACAAACATATTTATAAAAAGAATGAATTCCATGATTAGGAATCAAAACTATTTTGTGCCATATGTCTGTTTACCCTGCAAACTGTTTTGTGTTCTCTGGTTATAGGTTATTCAACTATCAAATGACATGTGATGCCAAACGCTTGCATAAACAGCCAAATTGAATGAGAAGAGAATTTTGAAATACTTTTCAGTAAGACCGAGGTGTATTGTGAGAAAACGTTAGATTTATCTTTAATGAACATCATTTCTAAATACCTTGTAAATATGGGCTTTGTTATCGATTTGTTCTACAATCTAATATTTTTGTGAGACAAAACGCTAATCCATGCATATCAAATATTCAGTTAATAATTCATAAAGTTCGGGCGCAATTATAAGGTTTCCGTGAATTCTTTTTTGTCCTCACTCGATAACAATTTTCAATGCTGTCATTTATATTTCAATTAATATACTGCTTACAACTGTTTAAAATCCATCTTTAATTATCCAATACATCGATTAGGTGAATATTTTAAAAATGTTTTTCATGTATCTTCTACATTTTGAAATTATTGGACCAGGTTATGTGGTATTTTCGTTGCCTGATTGATACTTGTATATCTAAATTGTATTTTACCGGAAAAAATTAAGCTCCATATTCGAACTCCATCTAAAAGTAACCAAACTGTCTCCAAAATTCCTCAAACATAGGAACTCAACTTAGGAACGTTCATATTTATAAAATCGCCTGTGTGGTGCAGTGGTTATCTAGAGCGTCTGCTCTAGAGTCGTGGAGTAAGGAGTTGATCCTTACGCCGAGTGTTCGAATACAACTGTGGGACGAAGAGACCGGTCCATCGGTGGAGACCGTATAAACCGAGGTCCCGTGTCGCAGTAGGTGCTGGCACGAAAATTTTCCCTCCCTGCTCTGAATGGCCCCGAGTGCCGAGTATAGGACAAAATTTGTAGCTCTCCACCGGCAAGTGGAAGCGTCTCCATATGAGTGAAAAATTCTCGAGAGGGACGTTAAACAACAAACAAACATAATAATAAACAAATTTAAAGACTCCCATTGTTAAGAATAATTCAAGTCTGTTTTCAACTATTTTGTGCTCTATGTCAATATGAAACTTGCATCATCAAACTGCCCTGCAACAGACTGCGTACTTACTGTGTTCTATGGTTAAAAGTAAAAGATATTCTATCAATTGACATATGATGGCACATGACGCCAGAATAGCAAATGAAACATAAACAGTTTAAAAATACTTGAAAACTGCAAAATTGTTTAAATGAGAAGAGTATTAAGTCATACTTGGTAGAATGACAAAAATTCCAATTGATAGTATGGCAAAAATTCCAAGAACTATACTTAGTAATAGCCGGTGTGGCGCAGTGGTTAGAGCGATTCAGAGTAAAGAATAGATCCTTACGTCACTGTGCGACTCGGAGAAATAGAACATACAGTCGCGTGCCAAATTGAAAGTGACAAATTGGCTGAAGTGACATGTAGAGCTGTTAAAATTAGTCTTGTTCATGGCCATATATCTGTAAATCTAATAAAGGTACTTACACAAAATTGTCAGTACTTAGTAATGCATCCATTGACTTCCAGGACAGCTCGGACTCTCTTTGGTAAGGATTTATACAACGATTTTATATGTGTTGGAGTCATAGAGGTCCATATTTCTTATACATTGTCAATTAGGTATTTTCTGCCTTGTTTTTGAAGTTTTATTTTGACAGTTCTTCAGACATTTTCGATGATGTTTTCCACTACAAGTCTCCCTAAATATATGGACTGGTGCATTATCTTCCTGAAAGATATATGGTCTGTCCTGTTCATATTTGGCAATTGAGAACTGGCCAAAGATTTGCCTCAAGAATTTCAGTGTACTTTGTGGGGTTAAATTTTCTTTTCTGTAGATATTAATGTCCCAACAGCACCATAGTTGAGGCACCCCAAAACATTATCATAACACTTATCTGTGAAGTCTGTTGGTCACTGTAAATTCCAAGACAGCGTGATTTCCATTTTCCCTCATTTTTCTCCAAACAGAAAACGTTTGTTTTGTCTTTTTTTTCAAAACAATTTGAGTTTTATCAGAAAATATAGCTCAGGCCAAATTTCGATTTACAGTCCGGTGTAAATGAGATCTGCAAAAGATTCTGTGCTTAAGTCTATTCTGTGAAATGATGGTGGCCTTCTTCACTACTCTTCTGTGTCAGTGAAACCCATTTTCATGTTACTGGAGTATCTCCTTTAAATTTTGCGTTTGGATAGCTTCTTTGGTGTTTTTTAGCTCACCTGAGCCGAAGGCTCAAGTGAGCTTTTCTGATCAAAATTTGTCCGTCGTCTGTCGTTGTCGTTGTCGTCATCGTTGTCGTCGTCGTCGTAAACTTTTCACATTTTCATCTTCTTCTCAAGATCTGCTGGGCCAATTTCAACCAAACTTGCCACAAAGTATCCTTGGGTGAAGGGGATTCAAGTTTGTTCAAATGAAGGGCCAAGCCCTTTTCAAAGGGGAGATAATGATGAATTAATAAAAAAATTAATGGCATCTTTTAAAAATCTTCTTCTCCAGAACTATTGGCCCAGGAAAGATGAAACTCATGTGGAAGCATCGTCAGGTAGTGTAGATTCAAGTTTGTTCAAATCATGTCCCCCAGGGTTAGAGTGGGGCCATAATGGGGGATCAAATTTTAACATAAAATACATTGGAAAAATCTTTAAAAAGAATTCTTCTGAAGAACAGCAAAGCGATTATTGGTTATAGTTATATAGAAACACCCTCAGGTACTGAGTGATTCTGCATTATTGAATGCAGAATCAATTTTGTATAGTTTGTGTACGCCAGGAATAAAATCAACAGAATTTAAGGCATGAGTTTGTTTTTATTTTTTTCGATCGGGCGCGGTGTACCAATATCTGAAAACGAGGCTCACTCGCCATTTTTGATGTGGAGTTACTGAGTAGTGGAAGATTTTCTTAGAAACGCGGAACGGAAACAGAAATATTCATTGATCATTGCTGATTGTTGGTTTCATTATGTAAGGTTTGAAAAGTGCAGAATTTATCTGAATAATTACAACCTTTAATATATTTATTCATACAGCAGTGTTTCGGCGCAACATAATACTGCGCAGTTCATCAAGTCTCTCGGAGAAAAGTCTCACGGAGAAGAACAAGTCACTGCTACATTTTAATAGTGTAACAAGATTGAAAATTATAAAAAAATATATATATATATCATCTATTTATTTTAATATACTTAGTGGAAGGAAACGTTATAGTTTGTTTACAACATTAGTGCAAATCCTGGTTCTACCAGTCGTTTCTGAACCGATATGTTAATAATAAAGGATCCGGATAACTTATTGTCAATAAAAGTAATAGTACAACTTGTTTATAAAAGTTTGCAGAAAGGAAACTCCTACATATATCAGACATATATGCATGTGATTTTGTGTCAATCGTGCAGAAGAATATCACTACAGGTACCATTGCTAAAATAAAGTAGGCCTATAGTAAAATGTAATTAAAAAAAGATACCAGTAGAATAAAAAGATAATATAGATGTTCGTGTTGTTAATTATTGTTTTATGTGTTTTATATAATCAAGAGTCTAAATTAAATACAAAAAAATGATGATGAGGCATGCCATATGGTGGAATACATTTCTGTTCAAAATCCAATGTCAACTTCCTGTTTGTCTGTGCATCTGTCTGTTACATACATAAATTTTTGTGGCAGTTTTCTCAGCAACTACTCATCATAGATATTTGAAATTTTAACACAATCTTCCCTTAGGCATGCCATATAGTGGAATACATTTTGTTCAAAATCAGATGTCAGCTTCCTATTTTGTCTGTGCATCTGTCTGTTACATACATAAATTTTTGTGGCAGTTTTCTCAGCAACTACTCATCGTAGATATTTGAAATTTTAACACAATCTTCCCTTAGGCATGCCATATAGTGGAATACATTTTGTTCAAAATCAGATGTCAACTTCCTATTTTGTCTGTGCATCTGTCCGTTTCATACATACCAAATTTTCATTCAATTATTACAGTTTTCTCATCAACTACTCATTGCAGGTGCTTGAAATTTTAACACAATCTTGCCTGAGGCATGCTGTATGGTGAGATACTTTTGTAGAATACATAGACAACTATATAAGATATATTTTAAGATGTTATTGTTTTACAGTCCTTAAAAGATTTAATTTTGATTTTGAACCAAGATTATTAAAAGTTGAGTAAGTTTAAGGTCGAAAAGAAAAATTCATAATCTGTGTCCAGTCCATATCTTTATTATAGATAAACTTGGTGAGTTCCTATTTTACTCAAAGATTGCTTGAGGATGTCTCATGACCTTGACCAAAGGTCATTTGGGCAAGTTCAAGGTCACTGAAATAAACTATTCATCTGGGCCAACAAAGTCCATATCTTTCTTATGAATAAACTTTGCGAGTTCTATTTTTTACACAAAGATTGCTATGACCTGAGTGTGTATCGTGACCTGGACCCAAGGTGATTTAAAGGTCAATGAAAGAATAAGTACATAATTTGTGTTCAATGCATATTTTTAGTATTGATTGTAATTTTTTTATTAGGCTCACCTTCGTTTCATTCATTCAAATCTGATTTCAACTTCGTGATTATCTGTTCATACCATACAAAACAAGGTTTCTCAGCACTACTCATCACAATGCTTGAAATTTCAGCAGACTCTTTGTTGAGGCTTACCATATGGTGGGATTCATTTTTCCTCTACTGGTCAGAGACCAGAGGATCTTATGCAATAGTAATGCATCTGTCTGTCTGTAAACAATTTTCAAAATGCTTCTCCTCCTACAGTTTTGGTCTGATTTCAATATTACTTGGCACACAGGTAGACTACACTTAGATACATAATTCTGTGTATCGGTTTTTGATTTCAATGAACGGTGTTGCCCCAATAGAAATTTTGTGAAATTCTTTCAAAATGCCACGTTTCCTACAGTTTTGGTCTGATTTCAATATAACTTGGCACACAGGTAGACAACACTAAGATACATAATTCTATTATCGGTTTTTAATTTCGATGAACAGTGTTGCTATTGTTACTAAAAATAGAAATTTCTGTGAAATTCTTTTAAAATGCTACGTCTCCTACAGTTTTGGTCTGATTTCAATATAAATTGGCACACAGGTAGACTACACTAAGATACACAATTCTTTATATCTGTTTTTACCTTGATGAATATTATTGCCTTGGTTACTAAAAATAGAAATTTCTGTTAAATACTCTCAAAATGCTACTCCAAGACAGTTTTAGTCTGATTATAATATAATGTGGCAGAAAAGTAGACTACACTAAGAACATAAAGAGACTTAATCAAGGATCCTTTCTCTATTGCTGTTGTTAAGTTTCAATTCCCAACTGCTTAAGTACTTTTCTCCGCCTTTGTTATAAGTGCAAACCAGTAGAGCTTGAGTCTCGACAGAGACTTCTGGTTGTATAAATCCAATGTCAATTTCATGTTTATTTGACCATATTTGTACTAACATATTTTTATGCGCCCCGATCGATAGATCCGAGGCGTATATTGTTTTTGTCCTGTCTGTTTGTCTGTTTATCTGTTTGTCTGTCTGTCTGTTGTCAACTTTAACCTTGGACATAACTTTTGAACCCTGAGAGATAGAGACTTCATATTTGGTATGCATACTCCACCAATGAAGCTTTTTCAAATGACATCAAGGTCAATGACCGTGTGACCTTGACTGTGACCTATATGCTAAAAATAGCTTTTTCGAACTTTCGCCATATTTACTTTTGAACCATGAGAGGTAGAGACTTTTTATTTGGTATGTGTACACCACTAATGATGCTCTTCCAAATGAATTCAAGGTCATGACCTTGTGACCTTGACTGACCTATATGCTAAAAATAGCTTTTTAGAACTTTTACCATAACTTTTGAACCATGAGAAATAGAGACTTCAAATTTGGTATGCTTACTTTACTAATTAAGCTCTTACAAATGACATCAAGGTCAATGACCTTGTGACCCTGACTGTGATTTATCTGCTAAAAATATTTTTTTGAACTTTGTTGCCGCCGGGCGCATAGTGTTTCACAAACACATCTTGTTTCTTTCATGTCATTGTGCATTACTTGTGGCAAGACTTTGGTATGCAATTATGAAATATGATAATCTTTGTCATGACTTTTGATATTGAGTTATGATGCACTTTTAAGAAGAAGTAACTTTTATGAAATCCAAGTGTCTTTGTTATAAGTTCAAAACAGTAGAACTTTTTTTTTTTGTAAAAATTCAAACCAAAAAAAAAAAATCTGTGAAATTTTAGGAAATAACACAATAGTAAGGTACACATGTGTAATTTGGATGATTACACCAAAACTGTTTGCCAGTAAATGTTGGATACATTTACAGTGTATTTGGTACATGTTTGTTTCTAGAAATGTGTGCCACATCTTAAAGGTAAGTTTTATGTAAAAAATGGTTTACAAATTACATGTAACTTACATCCCTCTTTAAATGATTGTATATTGTTTAACGTCTCTCTTGAGAATTTTTCACTCGTATGAAGACGCCACCACTTGCTGGTGGAGAGCTACAAATTTTGTCCTATATGCGGCACTCAGGGCCATTGAGCAAGGAGAGATCTTTTTAATGCCAACACCTACTGTGACATGGGACCTCGGTTTATACGGTCTCATCCAAAGCACTCTCTTTCAATAGATGTTGGCATATGTTTTTGAAATTGTCAGTGATGGCAGCATTATTAATTTGAGAATGTGTGTATGTATCAAGTAAAGGCTAATCTAATCAATCTTTTATAATATAGATTACTGTAGTTTCATCAATATTCGTTGAGCACCAATTTTCGAGGATTTTGTTGTTAAGCAGATCCACAAATTCAAATGTTCATTGAATAAATAATAAATAGTATATTCATTTGTATAGATAATGCTTTTTTCCACGAAATTACATGTCCTTGAAAACGTTTGTTTACAAAATCCATGAAAATTGATGCCAACGAAAATTGATAAAACCACAGTATAATGTTCTTGTATTTTTTGTAGACTACAGAATGCCTAGGAAGAGGAGCTGGAAGAAAGCTGCTGTGAAGAAGACGAAATCTTCTAAGGCAGATGTGGGTGACAAGTACCCCACAGATGTTGGCCACGTCCAATCATCTGTGCCTCTGGGTGTAGGCCACGTCCTAACACCTATGACATCTGTACCGGCAGGGGTGATCTCTACCACCCCTGTGACAGTGGTCTCTGCGGCTCTCCCTGAGACCACTTTGAATCAAAATTTATCTCAGAATTTATCTCAGAATTCCTCTCAGTTGTTTACTCAGAATATCTCTCAGATTACAACTCAGAATATTACTCAATTTACAATGAACAATTTTCCAAAAGAAACATCACATGCACTACAGGGTAACTGTATGCATCAGAATTCAGATAATCTAGTGTTTGGGTCTTTCCATCAGGGAAGCATGAGGTTTTCATCATTTTCAAGAGGTAATCAGTGTACATGCAATTCACTTATGATGTTGTCAAATGCATATGAAAATTTTTCATTCACTAGTTCCTTTTTAGATCAAACTCTGCTCAAGGGAGATAATTTGTACAACACAGTTGTGAAGAATCTTCAGAATGCTGGTAAACTGAAAAGTAGATTACTGATGTTTGATGAACTACCAATTCATATTGATTCTGGTGAAAATCACCACATGGTTGATAAGTTTGGTACATTGTTTGGCTTATTAGTTACAGATGATAACAAAAATCAAATTCAAACTCTACATGAATGTCTGCAACAGGCATTGAGATCATCTAGATATGTTTTGGTTATGATTGGCTCTATATGTTCAGCACTGTACAAAGCTTCAGACAATGATTTTTATTTTTTTGACTCGCATTCTCATGGGGAAAATGGTTTGTCTGATTGTGATGGCAAGTCTCTGATGAGACACAGTTGCTGCTTAGATGATTTGTTAGGGTTTTTGTATGCAATGTATGAAAGTATGCACATTGAATTTGCAACTGAATTTGAAGTGATGCCTGTTGCCTTTCATACACTTATTCATAGCTTCCCATGCAATAATCAAAGTGTACATCAATATTGTAGATTAGATCAGTCAACAACAACTGCTTTCACAAACAAACAATCTGTTGGTAGTAATACTAGTCACTTAAAAACAACAGAGATAAAGAAAGATAAAAAGGATTACATGAGAGAATATATGAGAAACAAGAGACAAGATCCAGAGTTTAAAGACAAGGAAAGGGACAGTAAGAGAAACAAGCGACAAGATTCAGAGTATAAAGGAAAAGAAAGAGACAGTAAGAGAAACAAGCGACAAGATCCAGAGTTTAAAGAAAGAGAAAGGGATAGCAAGAGAAACAAGCGACAAGATTCAGAGTATAAAGGAAAAGAAAAAGACATTAAGAGAAACAAGAGAAAAGATCCAGTGTTTAAAGACCAGGAAAGAGACAGTATGAGACACAAGCGACAAGATTCAGAGTATAAAGGAAAAGAAAGAGACAGTAAGAGAAACAAGCGACAAGATCCAGAGTTTAAAGAAAGAGAAAGGGATAGCAAGAGAAACAAGCGACAAGATTCAGAGTATAAAGGAAAAGAAAAAGACATTAAGAGAAACAAGAGAAAAGATCCAGTGTTTAAAGACAAGGAAAGAGACAGTATGAGACACAAGCGACAAGATTCAGAGTATAAAGGAAAAGAAAGAGACAACAAGAGAAACAAGAGAAAAGATCCCGAGTTTAAAAACAAGGAAAGAGATAGTATGAGAAACAAGAGACAGGATCCAGAGTTTAAAGACAAGGAAAGGGACAGTAAGAGAATTAAAAGGCAAGAAGAAGAGTACAGACATGATGAGCAAATAAGAGATATAATGAAGAAAAAGGAAATGAGACAAAATCCTAACCAATTAGAAAAAGAGAGATTGAAGAAGAAAGAAAAGAGAAAAAACGAAGAATATAGAACATCAGAAAATATTGCTGCAAAACAATCAAAAGCACACTCACGGGAAAGTTTGGACTATATTGAAACTGAAAAACAAAGATACAGAAAAAGTAAATTTGGAGTTGATGCAGTGGAATGTGTTGACAATTTTCACAACAATGTAAAATTGGGTCCTGTGTTTGTATGCACATGTTGCCAACAGACATGGTTTCACGAAAGTGTTTCAAATGTCGATAAAATTTTGTTGGATGCTGAAATCAAAAGAAAATATCTTACTAATACAAAGTCTGTAAATGGGCAGGAATGGATATGCAACACTTGCAATTCAAGCTTAAAAGAAAGTCGAACTCCAAAACTCTCTTTTGCAAATGGAATGACATGGGTACAAAAACCAAGTGAACTAAATTTGGTACCATTGGAAGAAAGACTTGTATCCTTAAGAATTCCTTTCATGCAGATAAGAGAATTACCAAGAGGAGGGCAGTATTCCGTAAAAGGAAATGTTGTAAATGTGCCAGTTGACATACAACCAACAATCAACAGTCTTCCAAGGAGACTTGATGAAAATATTACAATACCTGTGAAGTTAAAAAGCACTCTTATTGTCATGAAAATATCCGACCTACAAAGGTTTTGATTGCTTTACATTGGTTAATGAAAAACAGTGAATATTATCAGAATTCAAACATAAACATAGATGACAACTGGTTCCATGAAGTTACCAATTCAGCAAATGAATTAATGAGAGAGTTTATTGAGGGCCACACCAATCAAGGTTCAACAATGCATGATGAATCAGATGAACCAGACTCTGACGAATTCTGTGAAGTTGATAGTAGTGGTAAGGATGGAAATTGTGATACACTATTAGACAGTGACTCATATGATATGAATCAGATCTTCACATTTGCTCCAGGAGAGGGACAACGTCCACTTAGTTTGTATCAAGATCAAATGGCCGAGTATTTGTCATTTCCAACAATATTTTGTGGTAAAGGAAGAGTAGAAAACAATCAGCGTCAAGTACCTGTTTCATATGCTGATATTGCCAAGTGGGAATTACGAAGTGTTGATAGACGTGCTGCACAGTCGGTGCCAAACTTGTTTTTCAAATTGAAAAAAATTCAACTAAAACAGGTAACAGACAAATGTAATTTAGCTCTAAGAAAGTGCAAAACAAAGGGGAAAACCTTTACTGCAAACGAAATAAGAAATCCTGATCAAATTAACAACATTGTTAGACACAATGAGGGATTTTATGTATACAAACAGTTGAGAAATTCGCCGCCATATCTTGAAACAAGGAAGAAAGATGTTTTTGCAATGATACGACAGCTTGGTCTACCAACTTGGTTTATGTCCTTTTCTGCTGCAGATACACGATGGAATGACCTGATAAGGGCACTAGGAGTCTTGAATGATGGCAAAGAGTACACAGATTCAGAAATTGAGAGCATGACGTGGACTGAAAAATCAAAGTTAGTTCAAAAAGATCCAATTACATGTACAAGGTACTTTGATCATCGTTTTAGAACTTTTTTGAATACTGTGATTAAGAGTGATCATCATCCTATTGGCAAGGTAAATGACTTCTTCTATAGGGTTGAATTTCAACAAAGGGGATCTCCACATGTTCACATGATTGTTTGGATTGAAAATGCTCCAAAATATTTGGAAAATGATAACAAGGAAATTGTTGCATTTGTTGATAACTACATAAAATGTGAAAGAAATACAGAAGACAAGATGCTAGAATTACAGGTGCATAAACACTCTCAAACATGCAAAAAGAGAGGAAAGGCTGTTTGTAGATTTGGATTTCCACTTCCACCACTCCAAACTACAATGGTATTAGAACCTTTGGATAGTGAAGTTGAGAAATACAAGAAGATGTATAAAGCTATGCAGGACAAAATGAATGAATTTAAAAATGGATGTGATGTAAGCTTCAGTTTTCAAGAGTTCTTACAGGATGTAGTACAGCTATCTGAAGATGATTATATCAAATGCATCAGAAGTTCCTTGAGAGGACCCAAAGTATTTCTAAAGCGCAAACCCTGCGATCTTAGAGTGAATGCTTACAACAGTACCCTTCTTCATGCATGGGCAGCTAATATTGACATTCAGTATGTCTTGGACCCATATGCTTGTGCAATGTACATTGTCTCATACATAAGTAAATCCCAAAGGGGTATGAGTGATCTTCTGAGTAGAGCTGCAAAAGAAGCAAGAGAGGGCAATCTTGACATTAAGAGACAAGTTAGACACATTGGAAATCAATTTCTCAACAGTGTTGAAGTTGGAGCACAAGAAGCAGCATATCTCGTTTTGCAAATGCCACTTACAAAAGCATCAAGAGATGTAATGTTTATAAACACATCTCCAGTTGATGACCGTGTAATACTTGTCATACCTGATTCAGAACTTGAAAAGTTGAATGCCAACTCCACAGACATAGAATGCAGTAACATAGTCAAAAGATATGCAAAACGTCCAAAACAACTTGAAAACTGGTGTTTAGCTGACTACATTTCACAGATAGATGTAGTTTTCCCCAAAGAAAATATAACTGAGTTTTCTGAAATGGAAACAAATGATGATGAAACACTCCAGTCAGAAAATGAAGACAGTGGATCTGATAATGAAAGTGAATTTAAAGATGACAGCACATTAGTTGTGTTGAAAAATGGAATCAAAATTAAGCGCAGAAAAACACCAAGAGTTATAAGATATGTTCGCTATAGTTTAAAGACAGACTCAGAAAATTACTATAGAGAAAAGCTAATGCTGTTCACTCCATGGCGAAATGAAAGTTCTGATCTTCTGTGTGGACAGCAAAGCTTTGAGCAGTCATTTAATCAGAAGAAATTTTTCTTAGCTCAGAAAATCAAACAGTATGAACACAATGCTGATGCACTTGAGCAGGCAGAACAGATTGCGCAAGATGATTTGACAGAAGCATATGATGAATTAGCTCCTGGTGCTCAACAAACTGAGGCAGAAGATGAATATGAAGGAAATGTTGACTCTGAAAAATTTGTTCACTTTAATCCTGAAAGGCCAATTGAACAGAGAGAGTATGATATAGGAATTGATGTTGGAATTCCATCAACAAGACAACTGAGTGAGCAGAGTTCTGTTAGATTACCTGATGATGAGTATTTAAAGCTTGTAGCCAGTCTAAATTTGAAGCAACTTGAATTCTTCAATCATGTTATGCAATGGATCAAATGTAAACAGGAACCTATTTATGCATATCTGTCAGGAGGTGCAGGTGTTGGGAAGTCAGTGTTAATCAGAGCACTTTATCAAGCTTTACATCGGTATTTATGTGCTAAGGAGGGAGAAAATCCAGATGATATACGAATTCTTCTTTGTGCATACACTGGTAAAGCTGCATTTAACATTAGTGGTCAAACAATTGCTTCTGCATTTCATCAGAAAATTAACCAAAGGCAGCAAAACATGCATTGTGATGAACTGAACACATTTAGAACTAAATACAATAATTTGTCAGTTGTTATCGTAGATGAAATTTCAATGGTTGGCAATGCAAAGTTGGAATTCATCAACGATAGACTTCAGCTTCTTACTGGTTTGAAGAGGCCCTTTGGAGACATTAGTATTATTGCTGTTGGAGATTTCTTTCAACTTAAACCAATCATGGATGGATGGATTTTTCAGGATTTAAAACAAAATGCCCAAGCACTTGCATGTAGTCTTTGGAAAGAAAACTTCACTTTATTTGAGTTAGATGAAGTAATGCGACAAAAAGATGATTTAGAATTTGCACAGCTTTTGAACCGTCTTCGTCACAATGAGATGACTTCTGAGGACTTGGATATAATTCATGAGTGCATAATTGCTGAAAATAGTCCAAATTATCCACACAATGCTCCCCATCTTTTCACAATGAATGCGAAAGTAGATGAATATAACAATAAACTTATAGAGCAACTTCCTGGTGAAAAAGTCATTGTAAAAGCTGTTGACAGTGTTCTCCAAGACCACAGTAAGTCTGTGAAAGACCGATTACTCAGATCATTGCAAAATCAAGATGATGTAAGCAAAACTGCAAACCTCATGACAAGACTAACTCTAGCCATTGGAATGATATATGACATTACAGTTAATATTGATGTTACTGATGGCTTGACAAATGGTTCATCATGTACTGTATTTCTTGTTGAAAATAGATTACCTGGTGTATCAAGGCCAAGTATAGTGTGGGTGAAGTTTTTAGATTCTGCAGTAGGGAGAATTGCTCGACAGAAATATAGACATCTTTTCCATGATGATGTTATGGATGATTGGACACCAATATTTGACTGTCAGCGATCTTTTGTTTTCAATTCAACTACGTATCAAAGAATACAGTTTCCTTTAAGACCAGCTGCTGGTAAGACAATACATAAGGCTCAGGGCTGCACTGTTGATGAAATTGTAGTAGATTTGTCTCAGACAAGGACGAGGAAAACACCACACATTCATTATGTAGCTCTTAGTAGAGTTAGATCTGTTGACAAATTGCATATTCTGAATTTCAATGAGCAAGCATTAACTATTGATGAAAAAGTTGTAGAAGAAATGGAAAGAATGAGGAAGGATGCACCTCTAAAACTGTGCTATCTTCCATTGTACAAAACAGAGCAGAACAAACTGAAAATTATGTTTAATAATGCAAGATCTCTTCACAAACATTTCGATGAAATTAGAAATGAACCCAATGTTGTAGCATCAGATATTATTGGTTTTTCAGAAACAAGATTAACCATCAATGACGAACAGAATTTTATGATGGAAGGCTACTTGACTTTGTTTAATCACGAAAAGAGAAGTGACAGCAATCGTCCTCATCACGGAACAGCATTATACGTTAAACAAAACCATTTGATGACATGTATCTCAAAATTCAGCAACACTTTGCTTGAATTCATCATAGCTTTAATAAATTTCAGAGACCTTGGAGAAGTGCAGATAGTTGTTTTATACAAGTTCCCAGCATGTTCTTTTAAAGAATTTGAATGTGAAGTTATGTTGCACTTAAAACCTTTTGTAGACACAGAGAAAAAATTGATAATTCTTGGAGATTTCAATTTTGATTTGTTTACAGGTCACAAAGAATTTCTGAATTTTATGAAGTTGAATTTGAAATGCACACAATTGGTAAAAAAGGCAACTCATGATTCAGGTTCACAACTTGATTTGATTTTCACAAACTTCCCCCATTGTGAAACTGACGTGATTGAGGCATATTGGTCAGACCATAAAATGGTTTACTGTACATATTCTTTATAGATATGATATAAGGGACGCATGAGTATTAATTATTTGGGGGAGATACGTCATCTTGTCCCCTCTCCCACCTACCAATGTGCCAGTGTCACTTAGTGACATTTGGTACATTGATTACTGTATACAGGGTTATATTCGCCCTGGCTGTGTTATTTTCACCCTTTTACACAATTTTGCAACGTTTTAAATTTTCCCCAGTCACAGTTTTATTGAAGAAATCATACAGTGTTCTTTTAATTTACCCCCTTTTAAATTTGTCTACCTCTAAGATGGATGACAGGGGAAAAAATAAAATGGGGCGAATATTTCCCTGTATACAGTATTTTATAGGCACCAATTACTTGATGTAAAATTTTGTTAGTTTTTAGGCATATGTATACTTTAAACTAGTACGATTTTTTATGTGGATTAATTTTCAACAGACAATTAATAAATGTATACAAAATAATTGAATGTTGCATGCTAAGGAAAATTCATGTACCATCAATGGCAATCATTCATGTAAAAAAAATGATGATCATTTCATTATGTGTTAATATTTATAATTTATGTATATACTGTATTGATGTTTGTGAGTTAGTTTTACCCTTACTGTTTAGATTCTTTTCTTTAATGATACATGAATATCATGAACTTGGTATTTTGAATATACATGAAATATTTTGAGATTACATGAATTGTTTACAAAGTTTAATTTAAAGAAATTATTGAGTTCTGCTAAATAATGATTAGAATAATGTACTAGAAATTTACACTTGCATCAAGTAATTGGTATCTTTGATATATGTTCAACACTGTATTCTATAGTTTTATGATGTAAATTCACTGAATATTATCTGTTCATGAAAAAAATTGCTGTATAGAAATATTGTAAGTTTATTAATGGTACTGTGTCTTGTGTCATTTAGTCACTGCAGAACAATACTGGAGTACATAAGTATAAACTTTAAACTTTTACAGTGTATATGAATTAATATTTTGTCCAGAGCAAATGTAATAACAATTTCAATGTCAATATTCTTATCATACATGTAATTCAAGTCTTTATAGCTATTTTACCTTCTGAACTTTATATAGGAAACATTTTAACAGAAGTATAATAATATAAGTTTACACATGACACAGCTAATAACCAGAGAATATGTTGAGACCTAAGTCTTTATCCTATATGAAGACTTATTGATGATTTAATGATCATATGTACATGTAATTACTTCAGATGCAATTACTTTATAATCAACTTCATGCAATATTGTAGATATCACAATTGCTGAATCTTTAAACAGGCTGGGTGGTCAACAAATTAATCAATAGATGCACCTGAAAATGAAATACTTGCAAATGTTCAAACGCTATATTTAAAACCATTATCTCTGATTTTATACAAAGATCTCAGAAATTAGTTTAATGATCATGACCATCCAGCATACTTATTGATTTTTGTGTAGAGTGACTTGTTTATTCTTGTAGCTGAATTAGAATTTTATACATTTTGAAATCACAGCTCAGTTATATATATATATATATATATATATATATATATATATATATATATATATATATATATATATATATATATATAGATATATATCATTTACATCATTTTGTTTTGAAAAAAATGTTCATTGTATACATGAAATTTTGTGTTGAAATACTGAATATTTTGACTTGATTATTTATCTTTTTTGATTTTTTTTCTTAAAATGTTTAAGCTAGTTTATTGTATTTTTGTATTTCAAAACATTCAGAAATTGCTTTAAACATTTACTTTAACTAGCTTTAGTTACCTGCATAGAATAGGAAAGCAACCTGCATAATCAGAATAAAACTGACAACTCATCATAACTTACTAGTATATTGCTGATATCACTTAACTCCATATTAATTGATGTTTAATTTTCTCCAGCATTGAGATATTTAATATGTGACCACCATTATATTATAATCTAATGAGAATTGACTATATATTATACACTTATACCCAGGTAAGTATGAAAAGAGGAGGTCAATGGACAGCCCGTAAAGGGAGGTAAACCTACCTCTTTATAACATTACAATTTTTCCTATAAAAGAGAGGAAAAAAAGGTGGATCACTATAATTTCTCATGACTGGTCTTAACAATCAAAAGTATTGATTGCAAAAAAATCCTTATCATTCCTTTTGGAATATTACCATCAAGTTTAGGTAATCTGATTCCTGCAGGTACTCCAATTAAATATTACTTATTAATTTTTTTTTTTTTAAATAATAGTTGATATTCAAAGTCAGATTCTGTTGACCATCATATAATTATTCACTTTCAGTTGCAATCTTTCCAATTTTCGCTTTCGTTATGTATAGGAAAGATTTACTATTAAGTGAACTTAAAAATAAATACAGTGCATTTCGTATCTTTCAAATGATTACTTTGATGTATTCAACTTTCCTCTAAACAAATGTTTTAATTGTTTACAAAGCATCTATGTTTACATATAATGTTATTGTCAGGAAGTTTTGCATTTCTGTCACAAAATTGTTGCAAAATTGCATATTTGATACTGTGTGCATATATATCTGTTAAAGTCTTATAAAATTTAGATAGTTGATTGTTATTAACGCTTCTTAGTTTTTATTATATTATCTACTAATTGTCTGATAAATTTTCACAAAATCTGTTGAATGTTGTAAAGAAATAAAAGTTAAATCTTATTCATATTTTCTGTTTTTATTATAACTGTCATAGCTAATGTTACATCCCCAAAAAAGGAGAGAAACGTTATTGTTCAATAATAGCATATTACACTTCAGAGTTGACAGTACAAGTGCTATATTCTGCAGAAATACTAAAATACTGAGATTGACCTCTTATATGACTTAATTGATAATGAGGTAGGCATTAAGTACTGGTTGAAAAGAAAGCCATTCTTAGCAATTTTATGCTTAGATCAAACCCAATTACAGTAAATGAATAAAAAGAGGAAGTTCATACTCTAACATCTACATGCATAATTCTTGCAAGTAAAGGTCTTTTACTCAGGTGAGCGATGTGGCCCCTGGGCCTCTTGTTCATTACAGATTAGAAATATCTGATAAAGTCCTTCTTTGCTTAACTTTAAAAATATTTTAAGTCTTCCGTCTGATCTTTCAACACTCTGTTGTTTTTCTGCCATATTTTGGCTTTCTTGCACTTCCTTTTGATAAACTGATATTTTCTGGTTTTCATTCCTTTTCAAAAAATGACATACTATTAATCTATTATTCCCAAGATTTCCGCAATTTTTACACCACTGTTACCTTTACTTTTGAGTTTTAGTAGCAATTTTTTTGTTCATCTATCAAATCCTCTCCGCTGGCAACCATTGCTTGTAATCTGCATACAACAACTTTATTTGTAAACAAAGACTTACCTCCCTTTGATCAGACAGTAGTTACGGGGTCAGAGTATCTTCACATTAGTAAAACATGAAAATGTTAATGAAAATGTATGTCTTTGAAACTCGAGTCAGCAATGTTGTGACTTATAATTAGGTACATGAGTGTGAGTGTCGAGTACAGTTCTGAATTTGCAGCCCTCCGCCGGCAAGGTGGTGGCGTCTCAATATGAGTGAAAAGTTTTCGGAGATGTAAAGCAAACATTTTTCTAAAGCTCTTTATAATTAGCTAACGTTATACTAGTATGTTTTTCCTTCATTTTCTTTGATGAATAAATTAATTGTCACATATTTTTTTTCTCTTACAGCTGCATGTGTTCTGGTAGAAAACGAAGTTTTCATACGGAAAATAGCATATGCGCAGGAGAACCTTCCTGATCGCATTCCGGCTGATGCAAACACAGCTTATGGGTTTTCCTTTGTTTTGTCATGGATTTCGTTTGCTGTATACGTTATAGCTGGTGCTATCTTCCTTTTCACCTCTCACAAAAGAAAAGCAGAAATGGCAGACGCTATCGACGAGTTTGTAGAGGAAGACGAGCCAGTTGTCATCAGGCGTTGACGTAATACTTCCGGTAGAGTCATATCCGCTATACCCTAAAATTCGAGTGGAATCGTATATCCTTCTCAAAAAGTGATACGAATTATCCATTGACCCTAGACCTGGAAAATGGCTGCTAGTGTTTTCCCTGCGAATCCAAGATCTCATACCAGATCATTTGGTGATTATTTGCATTCCACTGGATTTCCCGAAAAGTTCCAGCACATACTGAAGCGTTACATAATACGAAAAAAGGAGGGAAATGCTTATTTCCGGAATGTCATTGGGTTTTTTTTTATCTTTATCATTAGCATTTTTTAAAATTTTCTTTTTTCATTTTTTAACGTTTATAATTGCTCATCTTTAACTGCATTGCACTGTATTCAGAGTGCTTTTTTATAAGAATTAATCGAATGGCCTTTTAGCACTCTGTGCTAAAGCTTTTAAGAATATTATGTGTTGCAGATACAATTACCGTATATGTGTGCAAAAAAGAGAAGAAGAAAAAAAAACAACTCATGAATAGCTTTATCCTCCTAAAGTTTATTCCCGTGCTTTTAAGCAGCCAATAGAAAACAGGTCTTATTGAGGCAAATAGAAAAAAGATGCATTTTTACTTTTCAAGTTCCAATAATTTTATAAAATATCAAAATATTGGTGAGAGAATGCATAATAGATATTTTTCTAATACTTATAACAATATTTAAGACGTACAAACGTACGAGGTACCTAAGTTAAAAAAAAACATACGATTGCACTGTGTTCGAAGAATTCCGCTTTTCCAGTTGTCCCAAGAAAATTTTTATTGTCCCCTCTATAAAACTTCAGAAATTTTAAATATGGTGCGTGATTTTATTTATACTTTACACATGTATGAATCATTTTTTTTCACTTATACATTAATATTATCTTATCATGCTCTATAAGGTTTCTAAGCAGTCAGTTCGTTGTTCAATGCGCACAGAACTGCAAAACCGATTTCTCATTATCAAATGTCCTTGTAGATTTGCACCATGAACCCATTATCAATAAATTGTTAAACAATTTTTTTTTACAAAAGACAGTTAAAACATTATTTTATTTCCTTGTTGAAAGTTAAATTAAATCCCTAAATTCTTTAAAAATTGAATAGATTTATAACAAGAAGGAAGTTTGAAGGGGATAATTTCTTTAATTTCAATATATGCTTCTATCATTGAACATGTAAATAGTTGTCACTATTCCAAAAATGTACATAAATGTATTTTATATTTTTTCACTTTTCTAAACCTTAAATTATTGAGTCAATAAGTTGTCTATGTTAACAAATGAAGTAAACTAAAGTTTACTTTAGAATTTTTGTAAGGGTTCTAATAGTCTTTCCTCTAGCATTAAAAAACAACTAGTAGATATTAAAACCAAAGCAATATTCACCTACTAAATAAACTAGGAAAGTATAATATGTCTTTTTACAATTTAACATTCATTCTTGAAAAAATACTATATAACAATTTGGACTGAATTTATAAATCTACTTGAATCAAATAAAGTCAATGATGAAACACGAAATCTTGTTTATACTTCTTTTTCGAGAGACATTTTATTACTGTCAAGAACTTTTGACAGAGAAGTTATAATGCCAGGGGAAGGACATTCCCCAGACATACAAGTATAAACTATATTAAGGGGGAGGACATTCACTATACATGTAAATAAACTACTGTGTATAACAGCCAGGGAGGAGGACATTCATAGACATGTATGTATACTTCTATACAGCCGATGTGTTGGACCGGAGTGCAAGCTGTTGCGCAAGGCCGCGGGCAACCGTTTACACTCCGGTCCAACAGGTCGACTGTATCCCGAGACTCCTGTCAACAAATGTTTTGTTATACTCCTTTACCGAATGTAAAGATAACTCAGTTTAGCCTTGATTGACGTCAGCGGGCAATAGTCTTTTTTTAACAGTAAATTTTAACAGTTCTTGAACCGATAGTCGGGGAAAACAGTCGAACTGTTGAGAGAGGGACGTTAAACAATATACAATCAATCAATCAATCAATCGAACTGTTGGACATTTTAAAGAAATTATATAGGGACTGTTTAGTAGGGGTATAATAATCTATATAATTGACAGGGGGGGGGTTAACATTCCCTAGACATATCAGTATACTACTGTATATTACTGACAGGGAGGAAGACAGTCCTAGACATTTCAGTATATTACTGACAGGGAGAATGATATTCCTTAGATATGTCAGTATACTACTGTATATTACTTACAGAGAGGTGGGCATTCCTAGACATGTCGCTATACTACTGTATATTACTGACAGGGAGGACATTCCTAGACATGTCGCTATACTACTGTATATTACTGACAGGGAGGAAGACAGTCCTAGACATTTCAGTATATTACTGACAGGGAGGAGGATATTCCTAGACATTTCAGTATACTACTGTATATTACTGACAGAGAGGGGGGCATTCCTAGACATGTCGCTATACTACAGTATATTACTGACAGAGAGGAGGACATTCCTAGACATGTCAGTATACTATTGTATATTACTGACAGAGAGGAGAACATTCCTAGACATTTCAGTATATTACTGACAGGGAGGAGGATATTCCTTAGATATGTCAGTATACTACTATATATTACTGACAGGGAGGACATTCCTAGACATGTCAGTATACTACTATATATTACTGACAGGGAGGACATTCCTAGACATGTCAATATACTACTGTATATTACTGAAAGGGAGGAGGACATTCCTAGACATGTCAGTATACTAATGTATATTACTGAGAGGGAGGAGGACATTCCTAGACATGTCAGTATACTACTGAATATCACTGACAGGTAGAAGGAACATTCCTAGACATCTCAGTATACTACTGTATATTACAGCCAGGGAGAATGACATTTGTAGACATGTCGCTATACTACTGTATATTACAGCCAGGGAAGGGGGTGCATTCCTAGACATGTCGCTATACTACTGTATATTACTGACAGGGAGGAAGACATTCCCTAGACATGTCACTATACTACTGTATATTACTGACAGGGAGGAGGATATTCCTTATATATGTCAGTATACTACTGAATATTACTGACAGAGAGGAGGGCATTCCTAGACATGTCGCTATACTACTGTATATTACTGACAGGGAGGACATTCCTAGACATGTCACTATACTACTGTATATTACTGACAGGGAGGACATTCCTAGACATGTCGCTATACTACTGTATATTACTGAAAGGGAGGAGGACATTCCTAGACATGTCAGTATACTACTGTATATTACTGAGAGGGAGGAGGACATTCCTAGACATGTCAGTATACTACTGAATATCACTGTCAGGTAGAAGGAACATTCCTAGACATCTTAGTATACTACTGTATATTACAGCCAGGGAGAATGACATTTGTAGACATGTCGCTATTCTACTGTATATTACAGCCAGGGAAGGGGGCGCATTCCTAGACATGTCGCTATACTACTGTATATTACTGACAGGGAGGAAGACATTCCCTACACATGTCAGTATACTACTGTATATTACTGACAGGGAGGAGGATATTCCTTATATATGTCAGTATACTACTGTATATTACTGACAGAGAGGAGGGCATTCCTAGACATGTCGCTATACTACTGTATATTACTGACAGGGAGGACATTCCTAGACATGTCGCTATACTACTGTATATTACTGCCAGGGAGGACATTCCTAGACATGTCGCTATACTACTGTATATTACTGACAGGGAGGGCATTCCTAGACATGTCAGTATACTATTGTATATTACTGACAGAGAGGAGGACATTCCTAGACATTTCAGTATATTACTGACAGGGAGGAGGATATTCCTTAGATATGTCAGTATACTACTGTATATTACTGACAGGGAGGACATTCCTAGACATATCGCTATACTACTGTATATTACTGCAAGGGAGGAGGATATTCCTAAGATATGTCAGTATACTACTGTATATTACTGACAGGGAGGACATTCCTAGACATGTCGCTATACTACTGTATATTACTGCCAGGGAGGACATTCCTAGACATGTCGCTATACTACTGTATATTACTGACAGGGAGGACATTCCTAGATATGTCAGTATACTAATGTATATTACTGAGAGGGAGGACATTCCTAGACATGTCGCTATACTACTGTATGTTACTGACAGGGAGGACATTCCTAGATATGTCGCTATACTACTGTATATTACTGACAGGGAGGAAGACAGTCCTAGACATTTCAGTATACTATTGTATATTACTGACAGGGAGGACATTCCTAGACATGTCAGTATACTAATGTATATTACTGACAGGGAGGACATTCCTAGACATGTCAATATACTACTGTATGTTACTGAAAGGGAGGAGGACATTCCTAGACATGTCAGTATACTACTGTATATTACTGAGAGGGAGGAGGGCATTTCTAGACATGTCAATATACTACTGTATATTACTGAAAGGGAGGAGGACATTCCTAGACATGTCAGTATACTATTGTATATTACTGACAGGGAGGAGGACATTCCTAGACATTTCAGTATATTACTGACAGGGAGGAGGATATTCCTTAGATATGTAGTATACTACTGTATATTACTGACAGAGAGGAGGACATTCCTAGACATGTCAGTATACTACTGTATATTACTTACAGGTAGGAGGACATTCGTAGACATCTCAGTATATTACTGACAGGGAGGAGGACATTCCTAGACACCTTATTATACTACTGTATATTACCGACAGGGAGGAGAACATTCCTGGACATGTCAGTATACTTCTGTTTATTACAGCCAGGGAGGAGGACATTCCTAGACATTTGTGTATACTACTGTATGTTACTGACAGGGAGGGAGACATTCCCTAGACATGTCAGTATACTACTGTATATTACTGCCAGGGAGGACATTCCTAGACATGTCGCTATACTACTGTATATTACTGACAGGGAGGACATTCCTAGACATGTCGCTATACTACTGTATATTACTGACAGGGAGGACATTCCTAGACATGTCAATATACACCCTAGACATGTCAGTATACTACTGTATATTACTGACAGGGAGGAGGACATTCCTAGACATGTCAGTATACTACTGTATATTACAGCCAGGTAGGAGGACATTCCTAGACATCTCAGTATACTACTGTATCTTACAGCCAGGTAGGAGGACATTCCTAGACATGCCAGTATACTACTGTATATTACAGCCAGGGAATGGGGCGCATTCCTAGACATGTCGCTATACTACGGTATATTACTGACAGGGAGGAAGACATTCCCTAGACATGTCAGTATACTACTGTATATTACTGACAGGGAGGAGGATATTCCTTAGATATGTCAGTATACTACTGTATATTACTGACAGAGAGGAGGGCATTCCTAGACGTGTCGCTATACTACTGTATATTACTGACAGGGAGGAAGACATTCCCTAGACATGTCAGTATACTACTGTATATTACTGACAGGGAGGAGGATATTCCTTAGATATGTCAGTATACTACTGTATATTACTGACAGAGAGGAGGGCATTCCTAGACATGTCAATATACTACTGTATATTACTGAAAGGGAGGAGGACATTCCTAGACATGTCAGTATACTATTGTATATTACTGACAGGGAGGAGGACATTCCTAGACATTTCAGTATATTACTGACAGGGAGGAGGATATTCCTTAGATATGTCAGTATACTACTGTATATTACTGACAGAGAGGAGGACATTCCTAGACATGTCAGTATACTATTGTATATTACTGACAGGGAGGAGGACATTTCTAGACATTTCAGTATATTACTGACAGGGAGGAGGATATTCCTTAGATATGTCAGTATACTACTGTATATTACAGCCAGGGAGAATGACATTTGTAGACATGTCGCTATACTACTGTATATTACAGCCAGGGAATGGGGCGCATTCCTAGACATATCGCTATACTACGGTATATTACTGACAGGGAGGAAGACATTCCCTAGACATGTCAGTATACTACTGTATATTACTGACAGGGAGGAGGACATTCCTAGACACCTTATTATACTACTGTATATTACTGACAGGGAGGAGGACATTCCTAGACACCTTATTATACTACTGTATATTACTGACAGGGAGGAGGACATTCCTAGACATGTCAGTATACTACTGTATATTACTGACAGGGAGGAAGACATTCCCTAGACATGTCAGTATACTACTGTATATTACTGACAGGGAGGAGGATATTCCTTAGATATGTCAGTATACTACTGTATATTACTGACAGAGAGGAGGGCATTCCTAGACATGTCAATATACTACTGTATATTACTGAAAGGGAGGAGGACATTCCTAGACATGTCAGTATACTATTGTATATTACTGACAGGGAGGAGGACATTCCTAGACATTTCAGTATATTACTGACAGGGAGGAGGATATTCCTTAGATATGTCAGTATACTACTGTATATTACTGACAGAGAGGAGGACATTCCTAGACATGTCAGTATACTATTGTATATTACTGACAGGGAGGAGGACATTTCTAGACATTTCAGTATATTACTGACAGGGAGGAGGATATTCCTTAGATATGTCAGTATACTACTGTATATTTCTGACAGAGAGGAGGGCATTCCTAGACATGTCAGTATACTATTGTATATTACTGACAGAGAGGAGAACATTCCTAGACATTTCAGTATATTACTGACAGGGAGGAGGATATTCCTTAGATATGTCAGTATACTACTGTATATTACTGACAGGGAGGACATTCCTAGACATGTCGCTATACTACTGTATATTACTGACAGAGAGGACATTCCTAGACATGTCGCTATACTACTGTATATTACTGACAGGGAGGACATTCCTAGATATGTCGCTATACTACTGTATATTACAGACAGGGAGGACATTCCTAGACATATCAATATACTACTGTATATTTCTGACAGAGAGGAGGGCATTCCTAGACATGTCAGTATACTATTGTATATTACTGACAGAGAGGAGAACAGTCCTAGACATTTCAGTATATTACTGACAGGGAGGACATTCCTAGACATGTCAATATACTACTGTATATTACTGAAAGGGAGGAGGACATTCCTAGACATGTCAGTATACTACTGTATATTACTGAGAGGGAGGAGGACATTCCTAGACATGTCAGTATACTACTGAATATCACTGACAGGTAGAAGGAACATTCCTAGACATCTCAGTATACTACTGTATATTACTGACAGGGAGGAGGACATTCCTAGACATGTCAGTATATTACTGTATATTACTGACAGTGAGGAGGACATTCCTAGACATCTCAGTATACTATTGTATATTACTGACAGGGAGGAGGACATTCCTAGACATGTCAGTATACTACTGTATATTACAGCCAGGGAGGAGGACATTCCCTAGACATGTCAGTATACTACTGTATATTACAGCCAGGGAAGGACATTCCCTAGACATGTCAGTATACTACTGTATATTACTGACAGGGAGGAGCACATTCCCTAGACATGTCAGTATACTACAGTATATTACTGACAGAGAGGAGGACATTCCTAGACATGTCAGTATACTATTGTATATTACTGACAGGGAGGAGGACATTCCTAGACATTTCAGTATATTACTGACAGGGAGGAGGATATTCCTTAGATATGTCAGTATACTACTGTATATTACTGACAGAGAGGAGGGCATTCCTAGACATTTTAGTATACTACTGTATATTACTGACAGAGAGGAGGGCATTCCTAGACATTTCAGTATACTACTGTATATTACTGACAGAGAGGAGGGCATTTCTAGACATCTCTGTACACTACTGTATCTTACTGACAGAGAGGAGAACATTCCTAGACATGTCAGTATACTATTGTATATTACAGCCAGGGAGGAGAACATTCCTAGACATTTCTGTATACTACTATATAGTACTGACAGGGAGGAGGACATTCCTAGACATGTCAATATACTACTGTATATTACAGCCAGGCAAGGGGGGGGGGGGCTATTCCTAGACATGTAAATATACTACTCCCAGGGAGATGGACATTCTCCTAGGGGTTTTTTTTTCTTTTAATTTTTTTGCGAAACGGTAAGAGATTTAAAGATGTGCTGTTACGACGATGCTTGTAGAACGGTAAAGGGGGACTTGAAAAGGCTTAAAGTCGCCCCAGTATTTGCATCGTATTAATTAGTGAAATCATATGCATGACATGTATTGATGTATTAGAAAACGAACAAATGTAAAAAAAAAATGGTATCACTTACATGTTTATACTTTCATTTGACTAAATCTAGAACTGTATAATTTAATCGATATTAAGAAAATTGACCAGGTATTAAATAATGGGTCGATATTTAATTCAAAACATATATTGTTATTTAGTTAATAAATGAAATGACTTTTGTGTAGAAAAATAACTATGACATTCACTGGAAATATCAAACATTGTTTTGTTTTGAACATATTTTATTGAATAAATCAAAAGGATTGGAAACAAGTTTTTTCAACTTACGCGTTCCTCTCCTTATATATCACTATATGTCACAAAGTATGTAGTGAAATGCTGTGTCAACACTTAGCGCATGCAAACTTGGACATACATTCAGTGAAATAGAACCATTCCCAGGTAAGCTTGGACTTTCAGTAAGTCGTGGCATTCTCGGCACTACGTAATTAGCTCTGTGAAATGACGAACAGATTCTCATTTGTTAAGAAATTAATAACATCAGGAACTTTAAATTGTTGTTGGCAACGATGAGACGACATAAGCTCCACCTCTTCCCCGGATTGTTATTGGTTATTCGATACACTACTGGCATTTGCCCGAGTTTCTATCCCATTTATATTTCAACATATTTCAACAATGAAGAAAAGCTGTGTAAATTTCAGAAGCTGAAGGTAACGTCGAGAGTGTCACGCCTTATTGAATATCCAAGCTAAACTGGATATTGTCCTATTTGTCCACTAACAACAATTTTTAAAATCTACAGGATTCATCAATAAATTTATGCACAGCAGCAAAATAATATATATTAGTTACAATATTCATTTTTTAAAAACTTGTTTTCTATATTTTATATTCGTTGATTTTCAATTTCTTAAATATAATTTTCCGTTTGTTTTTACATTTTTCCATTTGTATTCTATAATATTAATAGTTTTAAGCTAATTGCGCTACAGAACAAAGACAAGCATGCCGTATATGATTTTCATCGCAGAAGAGAATTGTAAACAGTTTGCCAATGTATTTTTCTTTGAAAGTGTTAATGACTGCAATTATTCAGGGGAGGGAGAGGGTGTTCCATCTAAGTCAGAGTCATATAGATGTCATTATGGGTTAGTTAATTTAGTACAGAAATAAGTGCTTGTGCCTTGGAAGTAGGTTTTAGTCTCAATAGAGGATCGAAGTTTTTCAATGGAATATATAGGGGAGGATTCTTTTTAAAAATCTGTTTTCAAGATCAACAGGTCCAGGATCAATCATACCAATATAAGAGCATTCAAATCAAAATCCTCAGAGGGTTCGCAATAGGGGGATCAAAACTTCAAAAGGAACTTCGAAACAGGAATATATAACGCGAGGGACGGGCACACCTCAACATTTTTAGTACAGTCTAGCTAGATCTTTGTAAACAAAGAGTTTACATGTTTCACAAAACGTCAGAGATTTTGTACAAAGATGTCTTACCGATCCTCTAAGACCACGACATCTGTAAGTATTGGTATTTTTCTTCACTATACTTTTCTCGTACGCCTTCATTAATTAGTCCAATATAATTTCATCCTCAAATGAGGCCATACTGCGTACATGTACTTTTTTAAATATGTTATCCTTGTTACAAGTCCTTCCCTTAGATTTCAACAACCTTGACCCTTTGACCTTGACCTACTTTAAACTTTAACGTTGGCTATAACTTTTCAACAGTTAAAGCTAGGACTTTCATACTTCACAGATGTAACCCTTGTGACAAGACCTTCTATTGGATACAAACAACTTTGCCTCTTTGACATTGACCTTAGAGTTTGACCTACTTTTAATAAACTTTAACCTTGGTCATACCTTTGAACTGTTAGAGCTATGGCATTCCTATTTCACAAAGGTAATCCTTTATTGTGACAAATCCTTCCTTTAGAAACCGACAACTTCGACCATTTGACTTTGACCTTGGAATTTGAGAATAAGAAATAACGTTGGTCATAACTTTTGAACAGGTGGTGACAGGGCTTTCGTATTTCACAACTGTATTATTTTCTTGTGGGAAGACCTTACTTTGGGTACCAACATATTTGATTTGCATTTGAGAAAGTTTAACCTTCGCTATACGGGAGCATCAGTGTTTCACAAAAAACATCTTGTTTTATTAGTATCTACAGATATAGCATAATTTAAAAAGTTTTTTCCTCCAACCTTTTTTAACCCAAATAAAAGAATGGAAATACAAATATAATTTATTTTTATCTTGAATAAAAATAATAAACATTATATGACGAGGAAAAAATTTCAATTTACTTGTATAATTAATTATTTGACACTCTGCACCCACTTTCTAAATGTCATTTGTCTGGCATAAAAAGATTATCAAGAAAATAAGGTTATTTAAATGTCTTAAGATTTCACAGGAGTTACAAGCAGAATGGTCAATGGTCACAATTTTACATACATGTATAATATCTTTAGGAAAGAAAAATAGAAGTGAGCGTCAATTATGATTTTTTTTTTTTTTTAGATATTATTCAATTAACTAAATGTACAAATTTTATGCTATAATTGGGCTATTTCTTCTGCACATTAACATGGTTATATCTGCTACAATTGTGACAATATGATAATAAAGTTCGAAAAAGATGTGTTTGTGAAACTGATGTCCCCTTATGGCAGCGTATGGCTATGGTTGAATTCTTTCAAATGCATGTCAAACTCTAAAGATCAAGGTCAAAAGTGTAGGCACCCAAAGGATGAAGGAAGGTCTTGTTAAAAAGGAATACTCCTGTGAAATATGAAATCCCTAGTTCCAACTGTTCAGATTATGACCAAGGTTAAAGTTTTTAAAAAGTGGAAATCTTAGGTCAAGGTGAAAAGGTCAACAATGTTTATACCAGCTGAAAGGTCTTGTCACAATGAACATACATGTGAAGGATGAAAGCCAACTTTGCCCATGCACCACCTGAGGGCATAAATAGAGTCTTTTGAACAGTAGGAACGAGGGATTTTGTTTTTCACAGGTATATTCCTTTTAACAAGACCTTCCTTTGGGTAACAACACTTTTTACCTTTTGACTTTGACCTTTAGAGTTTGACATGCATTTGAAAGAATTAAACCATAGCCATAAGCTGCCATACTGGGGCATCAGTGTTTCACAAACAGATCTTATTACTTATTTCCATAGACTTAAAGTCTTTGAAAGAATCTTGTATCACGAGCATTGACATATACGAACATATACGTGTTAGGAACGGAGCAGGAGCGACAACTCTGGATAGAGAATAAAAGAATTTAGTGATAGTGATAGTCCAGAACACTTTGAGATGTATCCATCTACTATTCATTATCGGTACAGGTAGTTAATTGAATATAAAATTATGTAAATATTACATGTAGAAATATATCTCAGTTTGCACAAAAAACTCTGCTCTGTAGAAACCCCATTTTTTGGGGGGGGGGGGGGGGGTTTAAGATGGGTTTTTTTTTAATGTCAAAAAAATTATAAATAGATTTCCATACAAAAAATAGCTAAACAGCACAGAATCAGTCCTTCTTAGAATACTTTTCGCCTTTAGGATAAAGATGATCTTGACTTACACTTTGCTGACACTCCCTCACACACACAAAAGACTTTAAGGTATGTACCTTATTTGGAAGGGGAAAAAATATTGTTTGAGCCACTTATATGAACAATTAAAAAAAATCTCATATATCAACATGCAATGATTTCTCCTTTTTAACCTTGCTAGAGAAAGTTCACCACTCTTTTTGGTATCATGTGTGTTATTTTTACCAATATGACTACACTCATTTTTTATTTTAACATAATATTACATTAATATCACGGATATTATTAAATTTTCTTTAAATAAATTTAAAAAATGAAAATTAACACTTAAATTTCGCATGACGTCTGACTAAAAAAAAATGCAAATTAAATTTGATAACATGCTAAGGAAAAGATATGTTTTTTTAAGTGGGTCACACTCTAAGGTCAAGGTCAAAGGTAAAAATAAATGGTATCCAGGGAAATACTGCGTCACATAGAATACAATTAAAAATATATATATAAAAGCCATGGCACTAACTGTTCAAAATTTATGGAAAAAGTTAAACATTTTCAAAGGAGGACGGACTAACTCCAAGGTCAAAACATCAATACTATTGGTCTTGTCACAATGAATAGACATTTGAGGTTTGATTGTCGTAATTTTAACTGTTCAATAATTATGGCCAAGGTTAAAATTTTCTTTAAAAAGGGCCGGACTTTAAGGTCGATGTAAAAAATAACCTATGGAAAGGACTTCTCATTATTATAAATACACATGTGAAGAATATATGAAAGCCCTAGTGCCATTTGTTAAAAAAATATTATCAAGGTTTAAGTTTAGTTAAATTTTTGCAAAAGTGGTCAAACTCCAAGTTCAAGGTCAACAGGTAAAAAATTTTGGCACTCAAAATCATCGCTCTTACCAATCAAAAGTTATGGGCAATGTTGAAGTTTTTGAGGACAAATAGACAGATAGACGGACGGACAGGAAAAAACTATATACCCCGAATCTTCCATGAAGAGGGCATAAAAATTGTAACTTTAACATGCAACATTTTATATGAGTGAACATATGGTTTCTGAAACTTAAAATTATAATAATTATCATTTCAATTACATACATGTATATTTATCTGGACATACATGTAGCTTACACGTACAAGCTAACATAAAAACGATAAAGACATACATATTGAAATGTTGTGGTATGGACCATGAATATATATATTTCTGAAAGTGATAAGTGTCATCCTAGACAAGTTGCGTATCTAGAAAATTATTAACAATGTCGACGCGACATATAATGCCAGAATCGTTCCATCGAGCTTTGAAATAAAGTGATTAGGTACGTAGAAGCAATGGCGAGGAAGCGATAGCGCATAGCTAGATGACAAAAAAAGATGTGTTTCTGAAACACTGATGCCCCCGAAATAGCGAAGGTTAAATTTTCTCAAATGCAAATCAACCATGTTGATACCCAAAGTAAGGCCTTCTCACAAGAAATACAAATGTGAAATGTAAAACCCTAGCACCACCTGTTCAAAAGTTATGGCCAAAATTAACCTTTTTTTTTTTTATTTAATAAAACTCCGACATCAAGGTCAAAGGGTCGAGGTTGTTGGTTTCTAAAGAAAGGCCTTGTCACACAGATTACATATAGGTATTATGAATGCCCATGCCCTAACCGTTCAAATGTTATTGCCTAGGTTAAAGTGTTTTTGAAAGTAGGTCAAACTCCATGGTCAAGGTCAAAGGGTCAAAGTAGTTGGTATCCAATGGTCTTGTCACAAAGAATACATAATTATATGAAGTATTATAGCCCTAGCCCTATTCAAAAGTTATTGCCTAGGTTAAAGTTCTTTTTTTTTTAAATTTTTTGCGTTGCATTCATCGTTATGGCGCTATTTCATCATCGGTATCCAACATCGTCACATCGAATGTGCAATAGTGCGACAGTGAAGGACATGACAGTATCTAGATTTCAAAGTTAAATGTTGATTTCAAGAATTATTGCTAACTTATGTCCTCAACTGCATCAATTTCATTTAGCAAACTCCTAAGATAAGCAACCGATCAACTGTGAAGAGCACATATAACCAGGAGAAACAGCAGTATTACAGCTTTCTGGGAATCTCAAATCCGTTCCCACCGGTATCCCGAGAACAAAGTAAGAAATGTGCACTGGAAAAGATTATTTATCGTAACTTCGACCATTATTACATCTTTATGAATCGGTTGTCTAATGCACAAGGTCAATATTATTCATAGATTAAAGGCCATTGAAATAATTTGTTTAATTACTGATATAAGTACTGAATAGGTTTAACATTCTGCGTTTAATCTTGTTTTAAAGTTTTTTTTTTCATTCAGACAAACCCGGAGGATCGCTTGCAGTCACATTACCTCCTCTTACTTCTTCCTTTAGAAAGACGTCTTATCATCCTACATCGGAGAAACGGAGAGTGTCGACATCTAGCACACCTTATGAAACAGGACACTTTCTTCGAAAACCGTCAGAAGAAACAAAGAAAATGTTAACTGAACTTGATAAAGATGCCACGTCATCGCATAAAGTCGAAGGGGTCGAAGCCGAGGCTACTATCACCGAACTTCCGGAAAGGACCCCAGAACCGGAAATATTACATGATTTTCCGGAGTTGCGCAGTGGTGTTGATTCTAAGCCTGAGCGCATGCGTCGTCATTCTTCATATGCTCCTCGTTACTGTTGGTGTACGCGATGTCAGATAATGTATAGAATGTATAAAGAAAATGATAATAACTTAGAGGGATGGGGTAATTACCCTTGTTTACACTTTTGAAACAGGAATTATCAGTACTAAGACTTTTTTCATTAATGCAGTTATCTGACTCTTCCCTAAACGTGACGGTGAAAATCGGTTTCATTTTAATATTTATTAAAAAAGAATCTTGCGTGTTCTTATTTTCTCGCAAGAAGGTTGTGGGGAATATGTTACATTGGTGTCAATTTTTGTATTTGTGCCGACATATACTAAGAAATTATCCTTTATCTCAGGAGAGTTATGATCGTGGATTCCTAGATTGTGCCTTACCTTCGAGTTTACATCCACAATAATGATAAACTTGTTTGTTTGTTCGCCGAATCTTCTATATATTGTTTTTTTTTTTCAAGTTGCTCACAAGTTGTTGACGACCAGGAACCTCCCTGACTTTCAGTCTTGCACTATTTAGACTACAGGTTTAGGTTACCATGTGATAATGATGCATGCAAAAAAAATGTCATTTAAGGAAGCTCTAAACACTGCACACTAAAGAGTTCTATTTAGGGTACGTAATTTGTAAAAAATTAAAACATTTTCAGCATAATATTAGACGAATTCATTTTCTTCGTTTATTTTCCCTATAAATGTAAGTAAGCAACAGTGGTTTCTGATCACGAATAGTCTAATTGTCTTTGAACATTTTTCCTGTGGAAACAAGGCAGGCACCCTATGTTGAAAATTACTTAAATAATCCCAATATGCATACCTTATATGATACATTTTTCTCCAAGTGTTTAGTGTCTCAGTGTTTAGAGCTTCCTTAAAATAGTTGACTCTAAATGTTGTCTTTATTTTATCAGAATAACCGAAGTCATTTCTATTAGACTGACAATGTCCTATATACATGTAGTTATTGGAATAACAACAGCAATTCTGTCACAATTAAATGGTTTCCTACTATTTGCTTTGATTTAAAACGTTAGTTATTTTAAGGAAGCAATAACTACATGTATATAGGACATTGTCAGTCTAATAGAAATGACTTCGGTTATTCTGATAAAATAAAGACAACAGTTGGTTATTTTATAGGATGTCCTTCTATCATATGAATATTTGTGAACTTATTTTTAAAAGTTACAAATGATGAAAAGATCAATACTTTATGAAACTTTCACAAATTCTTTTTTGGATAATGCTATTGTGACCTCTTATTTCACTTTTTGATCCGACATTCTTATTTCGGGTCTTCCAGAGCAAATCATGAACATATCCATTATTATCATATGGGAGGCAGGGTTATCATTATGCGCCCGAATCGATAGATCCGATGCGTATATTGTTTTTGTCCTATCTGTTTGTCTGTTTATCTGTTTGTCTGTCTGTCTGTTGTCAACTTTAACCTTCGCCATAACTTTTGACCCATGAGAGATAGAGACTTCATATTTGGTATGCATACTCCACCAATGAAGCTCTTTCAAATGACATCAAGGTCAATGACCTTGTGACCTTGACTGTGACTTATATGCTAAAAATAGCTTTTTCGAGCTTTCGCCATAACTTTTGAACCATGAGAGGTAAAGACTTTATATTTGGTTAGCATACTCAACTAATAAAGCTCTTTCAAATGACATCAAGGTGTATGACCTTGTGACCTTGACTGTGACCTATATGCTAAAAATAACTTATTAGAACTTTCACCATAACTTTTGAACCATGAGAGATAGAGACTTCATAGTTGGTATGCTTACTTCACTAATTAAGTTCTTTCAAATGGCATCAAGGTCAATGACCCTGTGACCTAGACTGTGACTTATCTGCTAAAAATTGTTTATTGGACTTTGGTGCCACCGGGCGCATAGTGTTTCACAAACACATCTTGTTAAATAAAGTGTGCTCAGTGCTCACTGTACCTCTAGTTTCATCTTACAAACTTGTACTTATATAAACACAGATTTCAATGTCATTTTCAGATATTTTTAAGAAATGTTTTTGTAGCATCTGATGTTTTGTCCGTAAAATATCACACTGCAGTGACTTACTTAGGGCCTATCTTTACTATTGGTAAGCTGGAGCCATCTGGGAAATAATGGCAGAGCGAAAAACATACCACAGACATAAGATTTTACTGTGTAAATAATATATTTTCTCATTGTAAATATTTTACAGAACTTTAAAGATATGTCAAATATATGATAAATTGCAATATATACATATAAATGCTAATACAGTATATAGAATAAAAAGATTCTTAATGAAAATAAACTGTAAACAAAAAGAGTGACCTCCCCTCTCAGAGCATTTTTTACATTATTCGATTTCATACACTAAAGTTACGGACTCTTTCTCTTTCACTCAATGATACAGATGTAAATTATTTGGAGTCTGATGTAGAAACATTGTTTTGTGGGAAAATAACAAAAAAGTCATTAGACCTTATTTATTTTGTCAGATTATACACTTTTCAAAGTCTTATTCCGCAAATAATGCTTAAAGCATTACATTAAATTCCGACAACAGTTCTCGACAAACTTTAAAGCATTAGAAGATGTGTTATAAATGGAAAAATGCCTATAACATTTACATTTTAGCTCCATGACACATAGGGGTCACCGTATCCAATGGCCGGTAGGGGGCGTCTAGTTTCCATGTCATAAACGTATGGACCAATCATCGCAGGTTGTGGGTAAGGTCTTCCGTAATAATAATCTGGTCCCATTTGGCTCTCCTGAAATTCCCGCCTTTTTTCCAAATATTCTTTGTCATCATAACGCTCTCCACCAATGTAGCAACCAGCAACTGAGTAAAACGTTGCCGAGAGTGCAGCAAGGATCATACCAACCCATCCCAGGATGTAGGACCAGCCGTAGGATCGAGTTGTAGCAGATTGTAATGGCTGTAAATATAAAAAATTCGCCTTCAACCTTGGTAGATTAGATTACTAGAAAATGTTTATCTGGAGATCAAATAACGATGACAAATCAATTCAGAAAAGCACAATGCAAAAATATTTGAATTGCTACATTAGTACATTTGGTAGACTGAGAATTTTCTAGTTGTTATCTAAGTACATGTAGTATTAAAATTTTATTACATAGTAGCTTGAATTTCATTACGCATTAAAAAGAACCTTTCTTCTTTTTTCATTAAATTCAAAGTTACAATTACCTGATTACTATACAGATTTAACGAATTAAGTAAATATTGAAGCAACCATTGAAGAGAATGCCTTGAATAGTTATTTAAATGGAATTTACATATTCAGTGACAAACCAACCCACGCAATTAAAATCATAATTAAACTGAAGACGACGTCGAGTTAGGGAGAAAACTGAGCTTTTAATCAGCTGTCGTTAAAGTACATACTTCTTGAGAAAACCGGTTTCAAAACAATTTTGTTCTCTATTAAAAAGAAATATTGGATTTAAACATAAAGTATGCTTACAAAACATTGCACAGTGAGTTAAACCTGGTAATTCATTATTATCAAAAATATCTATAAATTAAATGAGCTGGATTCAGGTTCCTCTAAAGTATTTATAGAACAGTTCTCTTTTCTGTTTAACAAAGAAGTCCATTTTGCAGATTTATTTTTTTTTTTTTGGTCCCAGGAAACTGTTCTGTTACAGTGTATATCAATACATTCGGACTTCTAACAGTGGTAAAATATTACAGTGAAATCTGAGATTCATGTCTGAGTCAATTTCTGAATTTAACATATCAATTATGGATCTTACACGACTAGATTCATATTTTTTTTTTAAAAAAGTTTTGATTCTATGACAATGTTCACTGTACAAAGGATATGTAGTAAGATTACAAAATAAGGTTAGAACCCTAAATTTAAATCTATATAGAAACCATAGTTGTCTTTTCCGTGTGCTATTTTTTTAATTGAAGAAAATAATTAAAACCTACCGCAGGCCACTGTGAGTAGAAGATATCTTTGTCTTCAATTTTATTCCTCTCCAGGTATTCAGCTCCGTGAAAAAATGCTATGGCTGCTGCCGTAGCAAATGCTGCAAGGACAAACATGAACCAATAGATTACATTTTTGTACATATGGGAAAGGTTTTTCGCTGTTTCATATGTATGACAATAAAAATAAACCCAAATTTGAAAAACATACTGCTGTACCAGGAATCAAAACCAGCACCATTGTACTGGTTTATGAAAACCGCTATATTTCTTTGAAACTAAATTTAATATTATTTTATGAAAAGTTTTTAATATCTCAAGTTCACCATGAAGGATTTTTCCCTTCATTTATCATGTTTATACACAATATGGAATCCCCTAGTTAAAAAATGATATCTTAAAAGTTTGGTTGAAATTGGCCCGGTGGTTCTTGAGATGAAAATATCAAAAGATTACAGGTTGAAGATGACCATGACATGTAATTAATGCTGAATCTGTCTTAAATTTATTTCATTGAAATTGAATGGTTATTTTATAAATCAAAGCTTGTGAAGATGGGGTTTTTTTTTGTGAAGGTGGTTTGTTATGTGAAGGTGTTTTTTTTTATGTGAAGAGAAAGGTGGTTTTTGACAAAATGGTTAAAAAAAAATATTGGTGTGTTTTTTTTTTAATATTTAATGTGAAGGTTGTCTCTTCTCAATTTTTGCATTTAACAGCTATTTGAAATTTTGAAATTAAAAAAATCTTTGTAATAATTTCATTACACCATGAAATAACCACATAAGGCAGCTATGGCGTTCCATACTGAATAGTTTTAAAACATACAATGGACAAAGGACAAGGCGTGGTAATGGCTCATCATTTGATGTGAAAATCAAAACAAAGCTATAAAAATTGTTTTAGTTTGCAGTTTATAGATAATTCATGGCTAGGTATGAAAATCACTCATTCACGGTGATAATCACTCATCAATTGTGTTACCTGCTATATAAGCACACAGGCCGGCGATGTAGGCCCATTTTGATCTTCTCCAGCAGCAGACTACCAAACCAAATATAAAGGCCAACAGGAAGACAACTAGCGCCACCACGTAGAAAGCCAAAAAACAACGAGAAAGGTCTGAAATATACATAATAAAAAAATGTCAAATGGCAAACAACAGCTGATAGTTAATATAGATTTTACTTTTTTTAAAATTTACTTTTTAACTTTTCAGTATTTTAATCAGTATTTATCAAATTTCAAGACATGAGGATGACATATGCACGCTATATAAATTACGCATTATGAAATATTTAATCATTTGTATTCCCTTACGGATTCTGGCGAGGAATTCGGTACTTGGGTTGGACGTATGTGATTCTGGCACATCGTAATCGATGTTAAAACAATAGTTATCCACAACGTCCTTTGATCTCGATAAAACTGAAAGAAGAACATACATGTACATGTGCATTACTCAAATAGTCTAAAATAATTCCTTAAAACATGATTTTTTAAAAACAAATACAATGCAAACAAATTAATTTCACCAGTGACAGGAAATATATGTACCCACTACACGTGAAGCATGTTGTCAAAATAAGCATCTTTCATTTGTAATTTGATTTTATTGCTCTATATATTTAAGATTTTCGGAGCCACCGATAAGAAAGATAACTCTTACTAGTATTAGAGATGATCTTAAGAGAAAAATTTAGAAATTTTCCACCACAAGGTTTGCTCAATTTTGTTTGTGTTTCAAGTATAAAATACATGATGAAGATTTCTTTCAAAAAAGTCATTAAATGTTATTATGCATGGTTTATATGAATTTCATTAAACTTGAAGATGGTGTGCTAAAATTATTTATGTAATTTAAAGAAATAAAGAAAGGAACTATATGCACTGTTCATTACGTAAGGTGAAATCGATCGTCAGTATTACATGGTCATTAAACTGTATATTGCTTAAATTATTGATAGGTGTTGTCCAGTACAGGTGTTAATAACTGGGAACGATAACAAATTATATATGTGGGTAATAAATGAGTGTTGTTACCGAAAGTACATAGGTATGTATATCGAACTTAACTTTCTCTCAAGTCCAATACACAGTTACACACCCATTTATTTCAGTCTTGGCCCAATGAAGTTTATACACTGCATCAGTCTTGGTCAATAGTTTATATTTTGATACGAAGAGACTTTGTACCTGTCAGTGAAATACCAAGGGACCCCCCCCCCCCCAACACAAACACATTTATCAATGGAACGACTGGCAGGAAAAGATAGCCCTATATTCATGTACATACTGTAGGAATTAAAAATAGGAAAATCAAAACAGTTTACTACACTTCGTATTGAAGGCAATGCATCTATTTGATACTAAAACTGACATTAATGATACGTGAATCTCTGTCTCATCTTGCGGTGCGTTTTTCCTAATAGACACAACTGTTTAATATTTCCTATTCATGAACAAGAGAGTTTTAAAAAATGCCAATTTTCTAAAGAAGGTATCAAGTTTCCTGCGAAAATTCACATCAAAACTATTCTAGAGCTTAATACCCATTACAATTACAGCCTGGTAAATAGACCCATTTCTAAGTCCTTTATTTCATTAAAGAAGAACTTTATGAAAATCAAAAGCATTGAACTAGTTTAAATAATGATTTCAGTGGGGGGGGGGGGGGGGCAGAGAATTTTTTTTTAACTCTAAAAATAAAAGACAAAAGGGAACAGTTGCCCCAAAGTCGAAAATCTTATTCAAAGTTGGGGGGGAAGGGGGTGGGGGGTGGGGGGACCTACTCTTTTAATGAACATTTCAGAATATAAATTTTGCTAAGATGTTAAAATTTTCTCATTCTACGTGCCCGAAACCCATACAACTGCATATATTTTGTTTTGAAACCTACTTTCTTCTTAAAAAAGAATGAAAATTTTGCTAAGATGTTGTAAACTGTTGATGCTCCGTATTTGGAGCCTTGTCTTTTCAAGCAGGTGTTCGGACTGATTAATAACTCTCTGCTCCAGAACTGAGCCCTATCTTTTCCAGTAGGTCTCTGTTGTTGTTGTCGGTTGTTTTTTTTTTCAAACACGTACATAAAAACTTGTTATCCCCTCACAACGGACTTGGAGGGGATAGAGTAACGCTTTTGTGTGTGTTTTGTGTGTGGGTTAATTTTTACAGTGCGAAAAGGAAGTGATGTTATTTGCATCGGGATCAATGTCAAATGCTACAGCTATACCTTGGTTAATAATAGATAATTATGCTTTTCGCGAGGCGATGCTCTGTTTTTCAATGCCCTTGTTAGTTTTCTTTAAAACAAGGAACTATATTGAATTTCCCAACTAATACCCTTGGTTGACGTATCATGCTTAAGATGTAAACAACAGTTTGATATTATTTTTGGGAAAAGTGTCCAAAAGAACAGTAACCCAAGTAATCAAAATATGGAGCTTTAATATCTTTTTACCCATGCAACAAAACCACAAATGTTAATTTTTTTAAAATATTTTTTTTTTCATATCTCATTACTCGACCACCAGGAAGATAAATAATTACAGGTAAGCAGTAAATAGTTAAAGTGTTTATGCACGTAAAGGAGGAAGTATCTGGGTTTACAATAAAATACACGTAGATTAAAAGAATACAAATCGCATTTACAAAGATTTATCTCTTATGCTTTAAATTACACCACAATCGGATAAGTGGGTTATTTTTCAAAAATTCCATTGTCCATCCTAGACACTAATCATAGAGAATATTTATGTAACGCTGTTACATAAGTGCCTGATCATTGAAAGATGATCCAGCACTGGACAGACCAATTTACGGTAAATGGTATATATTTCGACAACTTTTAAAAATGAATTTTGTGAACAGTCTTACATGCATACATGTAAATCTTCATCCTTTAAATTTTGTTTTGTACTTTTTTTAAAAATATGCAACAACCGACCTTGATCTTATCAAGTAATGAGCTGATTCCCCAAAGTTGCTACGACAACATAAGGTATGCTCTACCTCGCTTCTCTTTTAAAATTATATTTCTCTTTTTCCCCCAACGTATCCGGTCACTGATCCAGCCACGGTCGTATCTTCGTACAAGGTTGGTTGATTTAATTTCTCCTGGGTACGACCATTTAAATAGAAAGAATTGCGAGTGCCGATGCATCACTTCATGGGAGTTATTTGGCCAATAAAAATACTATGTGAGAGGGGAACACAATGGTTTTCCGAGCCTCGTGTACGATGACCACCGCATTTAGTTTTAAAATTGCCATGCCTCCGGATATTTGTCATCTCATTAGGGCTGCCACGGTTCAGACATTTTTCGGTTCGGTTCGGTTCAGAAAATACATTCTCGGTTTTCGGTTTTTTCGGTTCGGTTTTCATTTTGAGAATTTAAATAAAACATCTTTATATATATCAAAGGATAATAAGGATTAAGGACATTGTAGAAAGTACTATTTTGCTGACACAAATTTCTATCCATTTTATTCAACAGAACAAGTTGTTAAATGTAACAAAAAATAACAAAGTAATAAACTTCTTGTTTAAAATAAAATAACATATTAAATATAGTTATTGACTGATTATCACCAAATCACAATATACGTTTTTGAAAGTCCATTTGACAAAACAATTGGGTTTTAATCATTGTTTAGGGATAAAACTGACCCCTATAAAGAAATAAAATAGAGACTTGTTACATAGACTTCTATATATCAATGGAAAGATAAAATTGTGAATTTTATACATATCCAACTGTAATACATTTATCAATTACTAATAAGGGGTATTTGACACATGAAACATGGGGGATATTGGGTTGTTTATGCATCCAATTTCAGTGCACCTATGCATTTTTAGCCCCCCTGCACAACAAAAACAGTAAAAAGCTGACAAAATAAGATATGTGCATTTTACAGAACAAGTCCTAAGGTTTTCTTTTATTGTGCTTTCAGATTTAATTTTTCATTACCTGCTACTTGGCAATTCTGCACATGTAAAAACCTGATTTAAATAAAAAGAAAAAAAAATCTATCAAAATAAATGCACATTTTTTTCTTGTGATATTAAGATGAGAATCTACTTTATGCAAATAAAAACAAAAAAAGATGCAGTTTTTATGGCCATAAATAAAAATTCCTTACCCAGCTATTCTCTCTGAGAGGATTTTATACGAAACACAATTACTTGTGATTTTGTGTATGCCATGTTTAAATGTCTTCTCGTGTATATGGTTAAAGAACCCTTCATTGAAATAAACAACCAATCACAACGCTTGTTGCAAGCAAATTTTTATATAATTGTCAATTCCGGAAAACCTGACCGAACCGATATTTGTCATCTTAACCGTGACATCTCATATCAATCTTTCTTTTCAAAATAAGAAAACTTAAATGCGTTACTTATGAGTTTACATTTCAGAGACTAACATGTGATGTATGTGTAGAATGCAGCAATATCATCTGGGAAGAATTGCAGTAATTTTATACCTCACGCATATTTTGCATCTTACAGCATTGTACTGGTCATATAGGAAATTATTTTTCTGTATTCATTTTCAAATTTAAATTAGTTTCAAATGAATTTAATGTATTATCTACGGCTATAAAACAAATTTTTCTTCTTAAAAATTTTCAAATACTTATTTTGTTCTTTTATTATACTCGATAAATTTTGACTTTTTTCCAACCAAACAGTCATATTTATAGCCAAAATGAACGTGGCATATTTCTTAGCAAAATTCTTCAGTTTATTTTAATAAATACCTTTAATTGGGAAAAATGTTATAAAAATTCATGTATTCATAGGTAAACAATTTTTACAGTGTGTAGAAAAAAATCTCACAAAATCTTTTCAACGAATCAACTTGCCTGTGTTCAAGTTGTATGGATGACAAATGAAAACATGAAACGTTTAATTTAACACAGATTTTAGATTAGTCTAGAAGGACCATTAATTATGAATACGCAGTTCACATTATTCAAATTAGAAGATTGACTCAAAACGTAGGACACATAGAATATGTACATTTTAAAGAAATATATTTTTGTTATTTTCAACAAACTTCAATAGCTGTGAATATTATGTATGTGCATCACTGAAAGTAAATGTTTACGATACAAGAATATTTCCATATGTGCTCAATGACTCCTGATGAAAAATAAGATGTTCATAACTTTAAGGTATAGAGGGAAGGGCCGGGATGTTGTAGTGGACTCAGCATTGTTCAATGGGAATCTACGGGTACGTTGTTGAAAGTCACTCATCTTTGAAATTCCTCAAGCACACCTCGAAATTCGATCTGACCGTGAACACGGTTATCTAGGCCAGGGGAACAACCTCTTCTTCTGCATCAGACGCGGTCAATATCATTATTTTAAGTTAGTAATATAATGTTAATTTTATCACAATTTTATTCATTATTGTGATTTTGCGTCGGCAACTGGACAAGACATTGGGTTTACACAACATCAAACATTGACATACTGTTTTGTTTTGTTTTGTTTTTTTTACATTTTTACGATGATATTATATCTAGAAATTAACGCGTTCATTATCTCACAAGGAACTTCATTAAAACATTAAATGAACAATTAACTGATAGGTATTCAGGTATTAATCATATGCCTTTGCAGAAAAAAATGAGGCGACACTAGTCCTGTCCTCGAACACACAAAAGCAGGTAGCGCGACCAGAATTGTATTGAACTACAGGTAAAAGATATATATCGATCAGATACTGTCCACAAATTGTTTTCAACCCATGAAAATTTACTGAAATAAAAACTTGCTAAGAATACATGTAAACTTTAGAGACAAATCATATGATCGGCCATTTTTGGGTGGGGCAAAGTTAAAAAAAAATAACTGTTCTGCTATAAGAGATCTATTTTTATCCGTGAAAATAAATACTTACATTCGGTATCGTTTCCTGGGTAACATTCCCGGAATATGCCCCTGTATCTTGTGTGAGCAACTCTGTCAAATTCGTTTCCGACGGTGAATTTACTCCGGTCCACCTTAAATTCCAACCAGTGATCGGTGGCAAACGAAACAGCCAGAAAAACGATAGTGATGGGCCCCAGAATGGTGGCACACACCAGCATCACCGTCCCGCAGGTACTTGTCCTCATGGTGATCCTCCCCAAATACCCTCCCTCTCAGGTAAAATATCGAACCTCTGGGCCCAGGTACAGGAAACAGGGCAGGGACTGACGAAAATAAGCCTAGAGTGAACTCACAGACTGTGAAGAAAATCCATATATTGTTTGCTTACTGATCAGTTTACATTGTGGGCCTGCAAAGGTTCCGGACCAGTGATTTCGCATAATGGAGACCTAATGATATATTCGCTGCCATTGCTGAAGGTAAAACCAGGTAAAAAGAAAAAGCGCTGCATTTTATTGGAACAGTATACTCAAAACTTTAACAAATGTGAACGTTTTGGAGTCAAGATGCTTCGAAAGTTTATCTAAATTAACTTACAAATAATGTAAATAATTTAAACATTTTAAAATTCGAGTAAAATAAGTGTAAGGTGTGGTTAGAAGCCATTCCTGAATTCCATCGCATTAAATACTAATTAAAATGTTTCTTTTTTAAGGTAAATATAAAAATGAGGCACATTTTGACTCATGGTCTACGCCTTAGCAGCTATTGAAATAGAAGAATCAAAACTCACGATTACGATATTTAGAAACCAGATTTTCACAATCTTTCAAAATACCTTGTTATGAGAAAACTTTAATCACTGAAAATTTCAAAATTAAAAAAAAAGACTGAGTTTACATATTTAGTAATCTTGAACACATGTATCCCGTCAATTAATTATTAATCAATATTCCAATAAGCTCCTGTTTTCTATCGATTTTCATAATGAGAATGATTCGACATCTTTTATTCACTTTTATTGCAAATATACACTTTTTAAGCCAAGTAGTACTAAAAAAAATTGATGTTTGAAAATTAAAAAAAAATTGACTGTAATAGCACTAATATATCTTAAAGTGAGAAAATTTAACTTTAGGGAAAAAAAGTTGAAATCGGTGTCAAAACGGTGTCTTAAAGTGACCTGTGTTACATGTATCTGGGTATTCTTGATTAACCCAATCGCAACCGTGAACGAAGTTGGAGGGGATAAATTAACGCAAATGTGTGTGTTTCTGGGAGGGTGTGTGTGAGGGTGTGTGTGTTTGTTTGTCATTTGTGTGAAACGGAAGTGACGCATTTGCACCGATATCGAATGCTGACATAGCTCTTTGCGAGGGGATGCTCTACTTTACTGGTCCCCTGTTCTAACAAAAGTTAAACTTCTTGTCCTGCTATTTTTATTTGTTATTTTTGATTTGGGTAAATATTGTAACCTCTGTAGTTACAAATTCTTTAGTCAGTATTTTCAAAACATTATTTCTTGGAGATATTAAAGTTTGTGTTGTATCGTTTAATTGTCTATTTCTTTGTTAGTACCGGTTCCTACGGCCATGATATGCAAATTAACTTTTATAATTCGCTAAGATCCTGATGGCAATCTCTGTTTTTGTTAAAAAGCTTGTGTGCTTCGAAGTTGTGACCAGGAATGCCATATCTTGAATTTGGTATTTTGCATCCAATATTTATGTAAGCTCTTCCAGTATACGCGGTGACTTGGCTAGTTCTTCTGTAAAGAGCGTATCTTTAGATAGCAGCTACATATACGTACGATATTGAACGCACACCTGTCGTCAGACCAAAAATTATCGTTGATATGAAACCAAGTTTTGATATTTTATTATTCCTTTACACCCTTTTCTTCCCTTATCTGTATTTATATAGTATTATCTTTTGGCAAAAGGATAATAAGAGTCTCGTTTAAAAATCTTTTGAATTTTGATGATTAGAGTAAAATTTGTACTCCATTGATATAATCCAGTATAGTATATCGCTGATTTTTTTCTTGAACAGATTAAGGACAGAATTCCGACAGATGATAAAAGAAACAAATAGCTTCTTTGTCTATGTGATTTTCTACCCTTTTGCTTTTCCTCATTAAATTCGCCTACCTTGGTTTATTTTTAAAAGTTAACATGACACTTTAAGCATCAAGCTAACATATTCTGAAATTTATTTTCGTCCATAAACCTTTTCTGAGTGTGTTTTGTCCATATTTGTGATTTCATTGAAGTCAGTATCATATTAACTAATATTTTTCCAAGTGCCATTACGTTCATACAAGAAAATACATGTTATGAAGTAAATGAAATATCAGTTAACAATTGCTCCTTTAGAAACATTTTTAAAGAAAAAAGAGGGTAAATGAATGAAGATTTGTAATCAATTTTACCACGATTACGCACTCCAGTTGTGTACTTTTTGGGGGGAAATGTGGAAGGTATTTCATTCTCCAAGTCCAAGTCTAACATATAAATTGATGCTAAAAGAATTTCAACAACCCTGTTGAAAATAAGCATTTTTAAGCATTCTCGATCCTTGGAACCTGATCCCACCATGAATTTCTAGGGGATTCGTGTTTATTTCTTATTCATTTAGGAAATATAGATTTTTTAAATTGACTCCCCATTTCATTCTCCAGAAAATACATATAAAATTCAAGCAGAAACTTCATAATGACCTTGAAAACTTGATGTAATGTAGATTTCCAAACACCAAAACGATTTCCAGTCGTACTGTGTGTGTGTGTGAGAGAGAGAGAGAAAGCATTTTCCAATTTTAAACAATGATTTTAATTAATTTGCCTTTTTTGTGTGTAAATTTTTCTTTACTGTTATTTTAAAGTTCGCTTTTTGTCCATACCAAAAATACATGGATCGGATTCCCACCATCTTCTTTTGAGGAACATTCGAAAGTTGGTCATTTACCCAAATAGTAAGAATAACCTTTTGTCTATAAAAATCCACAATTCTGAATCTGTGAATCTCCTTAATTTATATGAAAATATAAGGATTTACTTACAGTACATAAATCTCGTCTGAACGCATAGCAAATTAACTTTTACTTATGTGTGTATACCGGTATTTACTCATTATGTAAATTTGCACACATAAGCAAATTTTCGTCATATGAATGGGGTATAAGTAGAAAAAATCCAAAGAATTGTCCCCTTTTCTAAACCTGTGACATGATATTAAGTCTCCCCCAGAAAAAATTGTTTGTATCGTCTGTCCGTAATGAGAGAGAGAGAGAGAGAGGGACTGAATATCTTGTTATTTTCTTATAACAGGAGTTATCGCACTTTGCCAATGATAAGAAAAGAGCCCATCGAAGGCATTTATGATAAAACCGATCCTCTTCTTGAACTGATTAAGTCAGAGAAAAAAAATTTTTAACCACGCATTGATTTATAGATATCTTACCGTGAATAAAAAGCTTAAAAATTAATTAAACAATGGCATGAAAATGTACTCTCGATTTTATTTTTCGACTTCCTAATGTAGTGTGTTTTCCCAGAAAACCCCTCCCCCACATACAATTACTATCTGAAAAATAATAGTCCCGATTAAAACTTTTGTCAGTAAAGTCTAGTAAAATTCCCATTGCTGCATTTGCTGTTTGTTGTTATAGCTACTAGAAGTCTTATGCAAGTCTTAGATTGTATAAATTTGCATATTTTTACCACTCAATCACGATTGATATGAAATCTGTCAAATATATAGTTTCAAAGTGTAAGAAAATACTAGATGAAGATGGCTGGTGTACCAACGACCAGAAAAATTTAACTAATGCCGAACTTTTCCTTGAGATATTTGTTTTTTACTTCTTACAAATACAAAAGAAAAAAAGCGTGATTTTCAATAGTGTGTCATATATGACTTTGCAAAAAGACCGCTGCATCGTAAGTATTTATGAAGGTAATAACAGTGAGGTAGCATCGTTTTTGAAAGGGGGGAGCAGCCAGAGAAAAAAAATTACTTTGTACCGAGACACAGTTAGATCATTCTAACTAGGGGGCAGCCAGAGAAAAAAATACTTACCTGAAAAAGTTGACAAGCAAAAAAAAGAAAAGAAAAGAAAAATAAAAATTCCCCAAAGTTGAAAATCCAATTTCGGGGGGGGGGGGGGCAAATTTTTTTAAACGCCAACTTCTTTCAGTAGGCCTACCAATTTTTTGGACCTACAATATTACATTTCCCTTATATCACATTCCATTATATCACCAGCCTTTCAATGAACATTTCCTATAGTATAAGTTATGTTGGGAAAAAAGTGGGGGAACCAGGCCCCCCTGGCCAATCTGTTGCTATGTGCCTGAGAAAAACTAAATCAGTTGCTGAATGACAATTAATAACTTAACGGACAAACTTTTGGTACGACTTAATTAAACTGACCATTGTTGAAAAAATTGAGAATTATTCCCCTTTGATTTATAAACCATCGTCTGCTCTGAGACATGCCTCTCAATGGTCAAGGAGTGATCTTAAAAAAATAATCATACAGATGTCAAATGAAGGTCTGTCGAGCTATAGAATTGAGGATTTAACCAGAATAAACAGTCGTACCATCCAAAAATTTCTCAAACGTGTGAGGGAAACAGGTAAGGGGAAATCTACCGAGAAGTGGTGTGAAACGAAAAACTTCACAGAGAGATGACAGGATTCTAACTTTTTCCCCAAAGCATTAAAACAAGACAGAATTAAAAGATATGACAACCAATTTCAACGCCAGGGCAGGATCTAATGTATCTCTCAGAGCAGTTCACATACAAAGGAAGGTTATAACTTATAAGAGGTATGTAGTTTCCAAGTTTAGGCACCTGAATTTTTATCAATAAGTCGTGGAATTAGCCAAATATCGATAAATTCAACCCCCTCTATGTATAAATACACGATATTTGATTGGCTAATTTGGCGACTTGATAAAAATTCAGGGGACTGTGTTCCAAAAAAAGAATTGTTTCACGCATAAATATAGAAAAGAGAACCGGCCCGATTTTTGTCAAGTTATTGACAGACATTGCATTGAACTGTTTACTTAACAAATCATTGGTCATCCATAATATCAGTGATGAGACTAAGATAGTTATTGGTAATATTGATAAAGTTCATGTCTGGAGGAAGAGTAAGGAAATGAGTCGGAATGCGTGGAATAAAATGTTATGCTTCCATACGCAGGATTTTCACCACTCTCAGTGTCCTTTAGAAAATAAAACCATAAGCCCCCTCCTCAGATTAAACACATCTTCTTGGCACTAGAAGAGGTCTGAGAGAGATTTGTTTAAGGATTGAATAAGAAAAAAAATATTATAACTTGAAAAATTAAATGACAACACCATATGCATTTCTCATTTTTTTATTGGCACGAGTTATCGCACTTTGCACATGATTGAACGCCGAAGGCATGAAAAAAAAGTGATAGTCTTTCAGACTTGTCTTTTTTCACCCTTTTCAAGCATTCTCCTGAAGAGATGTTATCAAATTAGTTTTTAAATGTTTTTCAATGCCTCTGACTGATTATACCCAAGACAATTTCCTAGACACCTACTGCCAAATGCTACTGACTTCATCAGAAGTAATTAGGTTACCTGGTACGGGGGCTCATTGAAGCGAACTATTTTTTAATTAAAAATTCAATGTTAGTTATGTTCCCCAAACGAAGTTTGGGAACATATTGTTTTTACTCTGTTTCTTATTATGTCGCCCCGAACGATGTGACAACATATTGATATTGTACGCATGTTTTTTTTATCCAGGCTGTTTCTCGGAGATGGCTGGGACAATCTTCCTGAAACTTCCCTCAAAGGACGATCAGTGGTTGTAGTTGTGCAGTGAGGTCGTTCAGTTCCAATATGTCTACCGTTGCCATGGAAACCTGTAAAAAGCGACAATTTTTGTCCGAGAGTGTTCTCTCTGGTCCCTTAAACGTTCGTCATGAAACTTTTCTTATTTTAATGATTAGTATCTGTAGTTGTGTAACTCACATTTAAAATTTTCAAATAATCGATTATTGCCATGGAAACCAGGTGAAAGTTAAAATTCTTTAATTTCGATTTTCTCAATAACTACTCAGGCAATCGTTTTGAAACTTTCAATGTTTATTCCTTGCAATGTGTCAAAGTGATTTCTATTTTCAAAATAATTGTAATGAGTCGCTCACGGTTGCCATAGAAACGAAACAGAAAAAAAGATTCAGATGTACACATGTGTTCTCCAAGGTCTAGGTCAAAGGGTCAAAGTTCGTCGTATCCAATAAAAGTTCTTTTCACAAAGATTACATATTTGAAATACGAAAGCCCTAGTACTTACCGTTCAAACGTTATGGCTATTTACTATGTTCAAGACGAACCCCCCCCCCCCCCTTTTTTTTGAAGCACACAGCCAAGTAGAATACACAGATATAACATATACAACTTACAAGTAACTTTTTAAAATCTTCATTCATAAAATTCAGTTCCCGTCATGTGATATTTTGCCATCATTCATTCTTTCTGTTTTGTCTCTTGAATTTATAAATATTTTATTTTATCTATATAAAAAAAAATAAAGATTGTCAGCTGCATTTATTATCAATTCGCGTTTTCTTGTATATCTATCACTTGTATATTATTCATTTCATTAGATAGTGCAAGTATAAATTTAAAAAATTGGTACGTCATTTCCATAGTTTTTATTCATTCATAAATCCTTTGATCCGCTCCTAAAGGTTCGCAAAGCCTTGATCACCACTGTATACAAAACATTCATCTCGCCGAAAATGTTCATGATTCCGCTAAACTGAGAAAATTTACACATGATTTATCATCTCATAACACACATCAGATCTCTGCAATGCAGAAATGCTCGAATTGCTGGTGGCATGTCAGATTTGTTTTTCGGTAGAACCTCTAAAATGAAAGTGATAGAGAGAAATTTCAGAGTTCTCACTGGCGTTACAATACACAAAATAATTCGGCTGATCTTCTTCATAGATTACATTTCCAAGCTTTTATGATAGGAAAGATACTGCCAATTAACAAGTATGAGGCTCAGTTCAGTACATCTGCCCAATTTCTTTTATGCAATTCTGCAAATTTAGGAACTTGTAATTTTCCTGCACTACTTTCTTCTCCTACCGATTCTAAAAATAAAATGGGATGTACCCAATTAAGGTCTTCCGTTTCCAACGGAAAGGACTAATACGACTCGATGGTTGTCCAAGCTTAGATAATGGACCATTGTTTTAGTGATGAAAAAAAATGAAAGTCTTGTCCAGTACGGGGCGACATATGCTATTGCTTGCAATAGCAGACTTTCTAGTTATTATTTTTCTTCTTCCTGGGTACTTATTTGTCCGCGAATGATCTTGTAAACTGTTCATCTAATGTAGGTAAAACCTTTTTAGGATAAGTAGACATGTTATGTAGATTTGCGGAATCAAGGTCATTTTGCGCGCACGTGCTTGCAAGAGCGCGCACGTGCAACATGTAAAATTACCAATATAATTGATATAGCCGTAACTTTTCTATTTTTTGATGAAATGTGTTGAAACTCAGAATATAAGAATATATTAGTATTATAGACAAGAGGACAATGTCAAATTATCATGAACTCACGCGCATGCACGTGCGCTTCGCTCTGATTGGCTGAAACAAAAATCTCTATATCTTATTCGTTTTTTGACGAAATACTTTGAAACTTAAAACATAGAAATGCATTAAGATATCCTACGATATGATATAAAATAATTTTCATGAAACCACGCGCATGCACGTGCGCTGCAATCTGATTGGCTAAAACTTTAAATGGCTATAACTCCCTTGATTTTCAGCCAAACAGGACGGAATTTAGAACATAGATATTCTTAATGGACCCCTACAAGAAGGATGGTCATCATGCACATGCATGCACGTGCGAGCACGTGCAATGCGTATAATTACAAATGCACTTGATTTAGCGTATTTTCAAATACTTTTTGTTTAAATACCTTGATATTAAGTACATAAAAATAAATTAATATTGTAGATACAATGATATGGTCATTCCGCATATGCGTGCAAGTGTGCGCACGTGCAATGCAAAAATTTGCTATATACTTGGTATACTTAATGAAAAACGTTGTTTAAGTTTAAGATGCATAGAGTTTAGTTTATTTGATGAAGCTTAGAGGGAATGAGGCACCAAAATGAAGTTGGGAAGCGTTTGGGGAACATCTGTAACGGTTCCCGTTACAATTAGCACTAGTTGTTTATTGTTTTTGGTGTCGGTGCCATTGTCGTCGTTAAAACTTGCATCATCTTCTGCAAACTGAGAAAATAAGGTGCACGTTTATACAGAATGCATTAAAGGAAAAGAGAGCGTATTTGAACAATTGATATCGCACTCATCAACAGACGAACAGATACTAGTGCCATTGGTGGGGTACCCTAGTTTTAAAAACTTTTAAAGTTGTTTTAAGTTTTTAATTCATTGTGTATTTGTACACAAAAACATTTATTACATTTTTGTTTAGTCATCTTATTGAACTTCTGCCTTGTAATAAATGCATTACACCACCGAAACTACATTTGTAAATTGTTTGAAAACTAACTAGAGATACTGTGAGCACTGATCATGAGCTCACTAAATGACAACCCAACCTCCCATAATGGCAAAGTCCATGTTTTGCTTAGAGAGACCCGAAATAGGTGTCAGATCAAGAAGTGAAATAGGAGGTAGCATCATGTAATAAAGATTCTGAAAAAGTTTCATTTATTATAAATTTCAATCAATTGTAAAAGAGGAGTTGCGGGTAAGAGATGGGTACCCCAAAGCGTAACAGACGGACGGACATCCCCATCACTGTATACTCTCCCACTTTTCAAGCGGGGTATAGTAATACAGGTATATATTTGCATAAACTTAGTAATAAAACGTTTTTAATACCCTTTCAAATATTAGAAATTCATAATATTTGTTGTATAAGAAAATGATATGTTCAGATTTTTAGCTCTACTGGTCAGAGACCAGAAGAGGTTAAATGCGATAGTAATGCGTCCGGCGTCCGTCCGTCTGTCTGTCTGTAAACAATTTTTCAAAATGCTACTCCTCCTACAGTTTTGATCTGATTTCAATATAACTTGGCACACAAGTAGACTACACTAAGATACATAATTCTGTTTTTGATTTCGATGAACCGATGGCCGTGGTTACTAAAATTAAAAATTTCTATGAAATTCTTTCAAAATGCTAATCCTGCTACAGTTTTGGTCAGATTTTAGTATAACTTAGCACACAAGTAGACTACACTAAGGTACATAATTCTGTTTATCGGTTTTTGATTTTGATGAACGGTGTTGCCATGTCTACTAAAAATAGAAATTTCTGTGAAATTCTTTTAAAATGCTACTCCTCCTATAGTTTTGATCTGATTTCAGTATAACTTGGCGCACAAGTAGACTACACTAAGATACATAATTCTGTGAATCGGTTTTTGATTTTGATGAACAGTGTTGCCGATGTTACTAAAAATAGAAATTTCTGTGAAATTCTTTCAGAATGTTACGTCTCCTACAGCACAGTTTTGGTCTGTTTTCAATATAACTTGTTACACAGGTATAGACTACACTAAGATACACAATTCTGCATATCAGTTTTTGACTTCGATGAACATTATTGCCTTGGTTACTAAAAACAGAAATTTCTGTTAAACACTCTCAAAATGCTACTCCAAATACGGTTTTTAGTCTGATTATAATATAATGTGGCATGCAAGTAGACTACACTAAGAACATAAAGAGACTTAATCAAAGATCATTATTCTATTTATTGCTGTTGTAAAGTCTCAATTCCCAACTGCTTTTCTCTTCCTTTGCTATAAGTACAAACCAGTAGAGCTTCAGTCTCGACAGAGACTTTTGGTTTTCTTTTATTTTTGCGCGGGAACACAATATATCGTAAGTTGATCTTATTGTCTGGATCCAAGACTCAATATCCTGTTCCCACGAGACAATGTGACATTTATACGACTGAATCACAAGTGCCTGTGGACTGAATACCTTGACATTCCGATAAATTGAAAAGTAATTATAATTCAATGCTTACATTTAAGCTCTTTAATTTTCTCTTTTTCTAAATGTGAATATTAATTTGTCTTTTTTATAGGCCAAGGCTTCAGGCTAAGTCAGCTTCACTGAAAACATTTCAAGAAAATGCTCCTGGAATAGGTAAAGGTACATACGTTCTACTTATATACAGTGGAGCCTCATTTATCCGGACGCTTTGGTTCCCAGTCAATTTCCGGATATGTGAAACGTCCGGATACCTGAATCACCGGTTAAACAAGACAAAGTAACATTAAAAAATTCCGTTCCGATGAAAAATCGTCCGGATACTGAAGCATCCGGATATCTGGTGTCCGGATATCTGAAGGTCCACTGTAGTCATTTTGTTAATTTGCTTGTTTAAAGCAATACGAGCTGCAACTTTGATACCGGAATTTTTTGTTGCAAAATTGTAAATAACTATTTCAATGATAGAAAAAAAAAACGTTAATAAACTTCTGTTATTCATATTTGCGATCGAAGATAGGATATCTTCCTCATTCATGCTTCCTTTCAGTAAATCGCTAAATGCGGTGTCCGTAGATTCATGCACTCATACAAATATTTGTAGTAAAACTTAGACATTCGTAGGGCACTTGCGGATCTTTGTAGAACTACCTACGCTGCGATTGGCCTACAAATTATCACGATTGTCTCACGAGCCTTTACGTTTGTCTCACGCGTTTCTCGACTCAAATGGTATGTAGTACGATTTCATACGAACATGATCCATGTACTAGAACGAGCGATGGATGAAGAGTGCATTACAAGTATCGTTCGAGTGGACTACGAATTGGTACAAAAGTACGCTTTGGCAAACTTTAATTGAATAATAATGATAAATCACATTATTAATTACCGTTCTTTTCACTACAAAGAACTTTATACATTGATATTTAAAGTCACTGACAGATTCATTTTTCAAAATAAAAATTCATGTTATTGCTATGTTTTCGATTTCAAAATTTGAATTATTTACTTCTCACTTTGTTCAGAGAATTAAGAGCTTTTTTAGTTGCAGAACTGTTGCTCTCCGAAAAAAATATATTGATAAACCGGAGAACTACAGTGCCACCCTTTAAAAAAAACTGTATATTTATTGCGCACAAAAAAGTGCGCTGTTTCTCGATTTATTTTCCATGTTTTTAAACTGTAATCTCAAAATATTACTAACCGTGTGTTCCTAACATATTACTGCACTTATTCCAGAACAAAACATCCCTATAATTGTTGTTAATAGCTCTCCTGGCCCCTAAATTAAGATCATCGAAAATTTCATCTATTTATACTGCCATTTTGGTTTGCAAGATAATTCGGTCCAACACGCTTCGCGCAGATGTCGACTACGAGAGTATTTAACAGAAGAGTAAGGAATTTTTTGAAATCTTTTTTACGATTGAGGTTAGAATTTGGAAGTTTTAAACCAGTTCTAAGTTTTTTGTGCGCAATAAATATACAGTACAGGCAACGCGGATCCCGTATTAGACCGCGTCCCCTCCGCGGTGTATTAATCCTTTCCGCGTTACACCGTCGCGGGTTTTGATCGCGGTGCTACCTGAGACCGTGTTTACACCGCGGCGGGGCCAGCTACCGTTATTCTTCAGCTTAGATGTTCTTACCTGTAAAGTATTGTCGATTTTTAATCGTGTCGAAATGGGGGGTGGGGGGGGGGGGGGATTACGGCCACATTAATATTAATAGATTTCTACCATTACATGGATTCTTTAAAAATTCATTTTTAAGTTTTATCAAATTGTTTAATAAAAAAAAAACGTCTTTTTTTTTTTTTTACCAAAGGTCACTCAAAAATAATTAATTCTCAAAAGCGTTTGTTAACAGTAATACATGTACAGTATAGGATGAAATAAAGTCGAACAATTTATCGAATATATTAACTTAAAGTTTATTTTCAAAATCAATAAAGCCACCTCAAATGATCTTCAAATTGCTAAAAAGGTATAATTAAAATTTAAAGAATGCCATGATATCGCTTCTCTTTATATGCACTGTAATCCGGTGTTCACAATTAGCCTGTGCAGTTGCATTTACATAAAGTTATATGTGTTTATTTATCTGCGAGATTATATCAGTCATTTGGTTTCATTTAGAAAAGTACCGTTACCTGTGTATACATGTCTGTTATAAATAATAGCGTGGAAAACGATGATAGATAGTGATACATAATAACAATTAAATTTAACAAAAGACGCCCAAGTTTAGGAATACCATTGCTCCATTATTATGCGCTACACTGTAAGACTATGAACTAAATATCGACGATTTTTATTTCGAGGGGGGGGGGGGATTGTAAATAAAATAAACACAGGTCAATCTATTCAGAATATCAATAATATCATAGCTAGTATTTGAATGTATTTCTATTTTCTGCTCTTTTCGAAAATTACTAAAATTATGTCTATGTACATAAACAAATTTCAGATTTCTCCGGTTCAAATAAAACACAAACACAAATATGGGCATTTAAAATATTTGAACACACAACACAGAAATTAACTTATTTTAATCAGCAAGTTGCCATGCTTCAAGTTTTCAGATGTCTGTGTAACCGTTCGGTTTTCCTCAGGTAAGTTTGGTGTGGATTGGAGCTTACTCGAAGCGGATGAGAAGCCCCGAGGGAACGACGCTGTCTAGTGTACACCTTTATACACAGGATGTTGTAACCTGAGTGTATTACCTGTATGCGTTTTCCCACGACATTGTAAAACGAAGCCGGTTTTTTTTTTCATGTGTAGCTCATGAATTGAAATGCACGAAATAAAGAATTTTTTGTTGCAGACAGAATCCTTTTTAAATTTTTTGTTTCAAATAAATATTTTCAATAATTCGACAATTTTAATATACTGTGTTTTTCTTAATCAAATTTTATAACGAAAATACATTTTATTTTACCACCAAAATCTGTCGTTGTAATCTGGCGACAAAAAGGGAAGTAATTCAAATTACAAGTCTTGTCCATGTGCTAAACGAGAGAAGAAAGTGGATCATAAACATGTCTCTCGATAAATAATAATAAAACTTAGACAAAATCCACGAATGGTCAATAAACTGATAAATCAGCGGCAGTTTTATTCGCTAGACTTAATAAATTGATATGATCAAAAAGGAGGAAAAACGATCATGCACGTGCCTTAATATTATGTTATTTTTCTTCTCTCTCTCTCCCCCCTCTCTCTCTCTCTCTCTCTTTCAATCTTCTAACTAGTACAGATATAAACAGACACGATAAAACATAGTAATGGATCATTATTTGATTTAATTAATATCAAATACTTCATTAATTTGTTTAAAAAAACATTTTTTTTTTAACTTTTATTCTTTTTATACACTCCGTTTAAAAAAAGCAACAATAATTTGACACAATTTCAAGGCTAATAATCGCATCTGAAAATGATATCGATGAAATAATAATGAAACAATGAATCAAATGTGTTGCTGAATGGCTAGACAACGATGTGCACATCCAGCGAGCGTTACCCAAGGTATACTAAAAGACAGGTGTGAACCCCCAGGGCATGTCGTTTCCTGCTCAGACACTGCTAATCCCTATACACAGGAAATGATCGCGGCTAATACTTAATACACAAAGAAACAGAATTTGTCAAAGAAAACAAAAATATATTTTTTTGCATTGAATATTTATTAATATAAGCTATAGTTTATCATTACACCTGCACATCCTATATTATCTATTGAACACGAAAATCGAGAAATATTAAAATTAAAAAGGAAGACATTGTTTTAAAAAGGAATACATGTTAATATGAAGGTGAAGAACGATATTTTTTCTTGATCTCTTGTATAAAGTTCACGTGCTCAAAGTTAACTCTCGTCATCGAATGCTTTCCGGTCATTTGGCAATTTGAGAAAAATGCCTGCACATTTATATAAAAGAGGTAAATAAAATAAAGTAAAGTTTTCTTAATTTGGGAACAGAACATAAACGATGAGAAATAAAGAAAATAAAACTTTTTCTTGATATCTTGGATAAAGAAAATTTAAGTTCACGTGCCCACTACATGTAACTGCAAAGTTACGCTCGTCATCGAATGTTTTTTTTTCGGTAATTTGACACTTTAAGAAAAAGCCTGTATATTTTATATACAATAAATCGAAATTAATTAATAAACAATATAAAGATGTACATTTTTAAAAAGATATACATCTTTTTTTTCCAAATGAATGAATGCTGAAAATCGTTTATCGAAACTTAAAAACAGTCTGAGTTCAACATTTATTACAGTTTGCATTTCATATGAAGATTAAAAAAAAACTTAATTTCTAGTATTTAATTTTGTTTCTTGATAGATTGTTAATAACACAAAACAATTAACCAATTGTAAAGACGTAACAATTTAATATAATTTTCTATTCAATTTCAAGGATTGTTATGTAATTTTAGAAACAAAAATAAACTTATTTTTTCTTAGTTTAAATTCTATTCAAAAATTTATTAATAAACACACGTTTTTTTTTTGTTTTTTTTTTTTTGTGACAGGGAAAATTCGCAAATTACAATTCGGGGAGATAACTCCCGTTTGTTTACGATACTAATTGTCAGTAATTGATCGATGATTTAACCGCGGCGGGGACAGGTGAGTGATGAATTTCCCGCGGAGGGAACGCGGTTTACCTATCTACCTGGCCAAATACCGCGTTGTGATTATACCGCAGCGGGGACGCGGGAAATACGGGATCCGCGTTGCCTGTACTGTATACAGTTTTTTTTTCAATGGGTGGCACTGTAGCTCTCCGATCTGTCAATATATTTTTTCGGAGAGCTACAGTTCTGCAGCTTCTATTTTTTATTTTATAATGACAAACATTTATATTAAGGAGCTGTGACACGCATATCCTTTGAATTTCTCCAAACTTTCTGTATATGATAGAAGTCTTTGATACTGTTAACTCAAATCAGACAAATAGTAGAGGCTATGTGCCATGAGTACCATGGTAACATGTTTTTAATTGTGAAAAGTTGCATTTTTAGCATGTTAGGAGCCTCATAGTTAACATTTGCAGCAATGCAAACAAGTGTCAATGAAAACATATCTGATAAATCAACTATTACATGCGTTACTATGGACACAATATATTAAAAAGTTTAGTAAGTTATAAGTCTATTTATTCAATTTATAAAGTTACATAAATTTAAAATATATATATATATATATATTATAGGTTGAAATACAATATATATTATATAGAAAAGAGCCTTCTAAGATATACCAAGGGAGAAAAATGATATAATAATAATTTTTAATTGGTTGGCAATGGTCACCATGGTTTTAATACCACAAAAGGGCTTCAAATTGACTCTCTGTATGTTTAATCTGATCCCATCTGTTAATAGAGCACATTTATATATAACTGGTGAACAGTTGTAAAAGCGTTGTTGTTGTCCTAGTATTTAAAATTCAAAAAAATCAAATAAAAGCCAGGGGCGTAGCAACAGGGTGGGCCAGGGGGGGGGGGCTGCCCCCCCCACTTTTTTCCCAACCGCACTTATACTCTCGGAAATGTTAATTGAAAGCCGGGTTGCCCCCCCCCCCCCCCACACACACACACACACACTTTTTTTTTATTTATTTTTTTTTTTTTTTTTTTTTGAGAAATTTATTTTAACTTTCACACAAATTACACAAATATGAAACAGACGTATATATAAATACATATACAAGAAGGTTTATAATAAAGCAAAAACAAAAAAAGAAATAATAAAAACTAGTGTGAAAGTTTATGTGGAAAGAGAGAGGGGGGGAGAGAAAGGGGGAAAAACGAGAAAGTGAGCGAGAGAAAGATGAGAGGGCACACACTTTATTGAACAAGTAACAGTAAGAAAATTTTAAAGTTTTTCAACTATTTCCTGCCTGTGTCTTTCAAATTCATCATATTTACAATTTTTTAACAAAAGAAATTTTTCTACTCTAATTCTTTCAGTAATAACATTTTTTAAAGTCTCAACGTTTAATTTTATAGTTTTGGCATACTTACTCGCAAAAATATATTGTTTTATAATCAGAATAAGTAGATTTTCTAACTCGTAGAAGTTTCTGTTTAAAAATTTACCAAATAAAATTGATTGTCTATCAAAACAAACAGACTTGTTCACTTTTTGCAAGATCCATTCTTCAATCTCTAACCATACTTCTTTTACAACAGAACGTTCAACAAAAAGGTGATCAATAGTTTCAATATCTTTCTCACAGAAGGAGCATAATGGTGAATCAATAAGTCTTAATTTAAAAAGATGGCAATTAGTAGGAATTATTCTATGTAAGATTTGGAATTGTAACCATTGAAGTTTTGATTCTTGGGTTGTTTTGAAAGGTAGCTCAAAAATTTTTTCCCAGTATTTTTCACTAAATTCTTCCCCTTTTTCACTCCATTTTATAACTGAAGTTATATTGCCCTTTTTATTCCTAATGAGAACATTATACATACCATTACACCCTTTTTTACTCTTCAAGAAAATTTCAAGGCTGGATGGAAGCATTGGTCTAGGCGTTGGCTTTATTTCATAATTCTTAGAACATGATAGTCTCTTTCTAACTGCTGTTCTTAGTCCGGCATATTCAACATAGTTTGTATTTACCTTCAAATTATTTTGAATAAAATCAAAACTGTAAAAGTTTCCATTTAAATCTAAGAAATCATTGATAAAAACAAAGCCCGAATTAAAGTAACTTTTGATGAAAATTGACTGGCCACCAATGGTAACTTCTGGATTATGCCATATGTGTTCTTGGAGAGGACTTAAATCAGCTATAGCTTTAGCCTGATTTACTTTACACCAGCTAGAGAAAACATCTTTCCAAAATTTATTTTTCATGGTACTACTCAGATTCTTAACAAAGTCAATTCCAAACAGCCAAAGATGATTTCTACTTATTCCCAATTCTGCTTCAAGTAATTTAACCCATTTTGCACTTGAGCACATAACCCGCCTTATCCAACTAGATTTCAATGGTGTAACAAAATTTTTATAGTCTATCATTTTTAAGCCCCCAAATTTATGCTCTTGAATCATTACATTTTTCTTGACTTTATGATTTTTATTATTCCATAGGAAATTATACAAGTCTTTTTCAAAAGCACTCATGACATCATCCTTAGGATTTGGTAAAGTGAGTACAAGATGATTTAGTTTAGGAATTAGTAATGTTTTTATTACAGTCAGTCTTCCAAGAGGAGTAAGTTTGCGAGCTTTCCATTGTGACATGGTTTTTTTAATTTCTTCAATTTTTAATTTGTAATTAATATCAACCATCTCTTGTAAATCAACAGAAAACTTAACACCTAGTAAATCAAAGGATGTAGTACTGGGATCCAACTTCCATCTTGAGTGATGAAATACATCTTTTGAGAATTTTTTACTTCCAATCCAGACTAATTTAGTTTTAGAAAAATTTATTTTTAGACCCGAGATTGATGCAAAATAATCTAACACTCTTGTAATTCCATCCAATGAGCTCGGAGAGCCATCAGAAATAACAGATGTATCATCTGCATATTGGGACAACTTGTATTCTTCACCATCAATAGTTATACCTTTAATATCCTTATTTTTTCTAATTAAAATACCTAGAATCTCTGCACAAAGTAAAAAAAGGTACGGTGAAATAGGATCACCTTGTCTACAACCCCTTTCAGGGTAAAAATACTGAGACACAATCCCATTTTGAATAGCACAGGACTTTATATTATTATAGAAACATCTTATCCAATTTCTAATTGACTGACCAAAATTGAAGAAACAAAGTGTTTGATTTATGAAGTTCCATGAAATGGTATCAAATGTGCTTTTTCAAAGTCGATAAACATTAAGAGACCAGGTATATTTCTTGACTCTGCTTGGTGCATAATATCATATATTAGTGTAATATTTTCACCAATAAATCTACCTTTAATAAATCCTGTTTGGTCCCCATGTATTAACTTATCTAAGAATTTTTTAATTCTTTCAGCAATGCACCCTGATGCTAATTTATATACAACATTTAAGAGGCTAATAGGCCGCCAGTTTTTTAAAAAATGTTTTGGCTTACCAGTTTTTGGAATACATGTTATTACGCCTAATTTGTTTGGTTCAGAGAAAGTTTGTTTTAAGTATGAATCATTGATTGCTCTTGTAATAAATGTGCCAATATCCCTCCAAAAAAATTTAAAAAATTCACAAGTGAATCCATCTGGACCTGGGCTTTTATCATTTTTCATCTGTTTAAGAAAGTTTAGAACCTCTGATTTTGTTACAGGACCTTCTATACTTATAGATTCTTCAAAAGACAGCTTTGGGATATCATTATATTCTGATAATTTTTTGCTGTAGTTTTCATTTTCAACAATTTCTCTTTTTTTATATAGATTTTCATAAAAAAGTTTTGTTTCATTTAAAATATCATATTGATCTGAAATAATAGATCCATTTTCTTTTTCTAATCTTGGTATCTGTTTACTTAAATAATTTCTAGATTCAAGTTGACTAAAATGTTTTGACGGTTTTTCACCTTCATCGATCCATTTCATTCTGGAACGAATAACCTGTCCCTTTAACTTTGTCTTATGTATATCTTCAAGTTCTGTTTGTTTCATTTTAAGGGTATCTAATGTACTTTCTGTCAGATTTTGTTCTAAATGTAAAATCTCATTTTCTAAAAGTAATTCTCTTTCATGCATCTTTTTTTTCTTATAACTTGAGTAAGATATAGTCTTTCCTCTAATTTCCATGAGTAAAATATCTAGGAAACATTGGTCACTAACAATGAACAACAATAATTCATTATCGACAGAACAAAGATTATCTATGTCATACACTGGGCATGCATACTGAACTTTTACGTCATTTATTTTTTGTTTAATTGAATCAATATAAGTCTTATCTGTTAAAAGAGAATTGTTAAATTTCCAAAATCCTTTACCTTTAATAAAGTCATTAATTTTCAAAGACATCACAACTGGAGAATGGTCGGATCTGTAACTGTTTTCATATTGAACACTACTAACAGAAGGGAGCAAAGATTCAGATATAAGAAAAAAGTCTAGTCTAGCCTGTTTTAAGGGTGTCTTTTTTCTCCACGAATAGCGTCTAACTTGAGTGTAGTTTTCACGAAATACATCTTTTAGATTCAAATTTTCCATTAAATTTATAACTTCCAGTCTCGCTTTTGGATTGTTCAAATTTTTATAGTTCATGGAATCTAATTCCTTATCTAAAACTAAGTTAAAATCGCCTGCTATGATTATTTGTTGCAACATGTAGATTTTTTTCAGTCTCATTCATCAAATTAGAATAGAAAACTGGTGTATCAGAGTTTGGCCCATAAATATTTACAAGTATAAAGTTCATACCCTCAATAGTACAGTCTATGATTATGTAATTTCCATTTTCATCGCTTAAATGTTTGTGGATATCTATTTCGCAATTATTATTAAAAAGAATAGCAACACTACGTGAATTAGACTTATACGAACTGAAAAATGCCCGATAGCCCCACTGTGTTTGGATAAATTTTTCGTCACTTTTAACGAAGTGTGTGTCTTGCAGAAAATAAGCATTATCGTTCTTTTTTCTTAAAGTATTAAAAACATCTAATCTTTTATGTTTATCTCCAAGACCCCCCACTTTTAGTGATGTACCGAAAATGTAGTATTAGAATTGGTACTAAAAGTAGTTGACACTGAGAAAAAGTTTACCTCCCCCCCCCACCACCACCACCAAATAGGATTTTCGACTTTGGGCAACATTTTCCTTTTTTTTTTCCTTTTTTTTTTTTTGCTTGTCAACTTTTTCAGGTAGGTAAAAAAAAAATTCTCTGGCTGCCCCCCCCCCCCCTCCCCCTCTTTCAAAAACGATGCTACGCCACTGAAAGCTGATACATAGGGTTTAATATTGATATAAAATTAATACAATTATCCCTTCTTTTCATTTTATGAATTTCATTTTATACTTGAACATACGAGGGTTGTTCGGAAATTATTGAGACACTCTGTTTATTTTCCTTTTTAATAGGCGTATTTTGATGAAAATTGGTATGAATATTTAATAAACATCATTTATTAGGATAAGCAAAAAAAATTTTAAAAATATATGTTTAAAAAAAAAAAACAGCACATTAATATACCACTGCCAGGGGTACCCGGAGCAGTCATAAAATTTGACATTTTAAGAATCTGATGAGTACAACAAGCAAAACACCGGTGTGCTCTGAAAAGGTGGGAAAACTAAGTAAATTAAATACGTCATTTTTTAATTTCATTGTGACGTCATTTTGTGCAAATTTGATAAAATTTGAATTGAAAATACGGAAATTACACACAAAAGATCATCAAGCCCTAGAAATCTGATTGGCGCTACAAAATGAATTTTGACGTTAAGTCGGAGCAGCGGGCCTATATAAAATTTTGTGTGGAGCTCGGGAGAACCCCCGTACAGACTAAGGACCTGCTGAGACAGACAACATGTGGTAGAAATGTTTCCAGAGCTCTTGTCTATCGCTGGCACAAGCGTTTCTCGGAAAATATATCAAACCAGAGTGGAGGCAAAGGAGCTGGACGACCGGCTGTTATCACCGAAAAACTAACGTCAGAGGTGCTAGAGGCAGTACGGGATGACTCGCGTCAGACAGTGCGAGACATTTCGGTGCAATTTGACATCGGTACTGCAACAGCGCACAAAATTTTAAAGGAACATTTAAACATGGAAAGGATTTGTGCCCGATGGGTCCCTCGGCTTCTTACAAGTGATGACAGGAAAAGAAGAGTAAACGCTTCACGATCATTTTTAAAGAAATTTAAAGATGAAGGCGAGGGTTTTTTAGATAGAATTATTACTACGGACGAAACCTGGCTACATTACTACGACCCGGAGACCAAACAACAGTCATCAATGTGGAAAGTTAAGGGATCAGCACCTCCTAAGAAGGCCAAAGTTTGCAGGTCATCTGGAAAACATATGTGCATCATGTTTATGGATCGTAGGGGCATTCTTCTGATCCATTTTGTTCCCGAAAAACAAACAGGGAATTCTTCATATTACTCAAAGGTAAAGCAATCTATGTCTCTCTTTTTTTTTAATATACCGGTATTAACAATTATTGAAGGAAAAAATTATTTCTTAAATCTCAACAAATCAGTCTGAGTTCATGACACGTAAATTATATGAAGGTCAGGAGGAAAGTAGTACTAGTTTTTAAGCAAGAAACTATCTCTTTTTTTATTCAGGTACTCAGACGAGATCTCATTAATGCCATTCGAAAGAAACGACCTGAACTTTTCGGTCAAATGGATAAAATCCTGTTCCGTCAAGATAACGCACCAGCACACACGGCAGTAAATACTCAAATAGAAATTGATCTCCTGGGATTCGAACAGCTACATCATCCCCCCTACAGTCCGGACCTTGCTCCTATGGACTTCGCTGTGTTTCCTAGAATCAAAGCCCAGTTGCGCGGCATCAAATTTCGTGATTTTAGTGAACTAAAACGAGCCACCTTGAATGCTGTTAAATCACTGGATAATGACTGGTGCAGCTCTGTCTATGATAAATGGGTTGCTAGGCATGAGAAGTGCATCCTCCTAGACGGCGTTTACTTTGAGAAGGAGTAACTTTGTTTAAATCTAGCATTAACGTGATGTAACGTCAAAATGACGTCCAAAAATCCTTGTGAGTTGCTCCGACTCACTAAACATTGGTAGAATCATTTTCTTCCCAGGAATTTTCTACAAACGCTACAGAACTGAAATTTTGCTCTTTTGTTGTATACGTTCCTGAATAAATTTGGGTAACTTTTCATTAATTGATCTCTTTTTTTTATGGAGTTATAAGAAATGTCTCAATAATTTCCGAACAACCCTCGTACTGCACTGTCAAACATCAGGAAAAAGTATATTAATGAGTACTACTTTACTAGACCAAATATTTTGAAATTTTCTCTACTGATGACAAAACAAGATGCTATGTCACTTAAAAAACTCTGTATGTTTATGTTAAAACTATATGATTTAGTCCGTCCTCCATAATTTCTCCCCTGATTTATTTCATTTTATACATGTATCATACGTGTTTTTTCTCTTTTTTCTCACATTGCCATTTTCTAATACGTATATCATATACTTATACCTCTGACCTGAATATATTTATGCTGTAAATATTTTTTGTCCTCGTGTACCAAGTATTTTAAATGGTTTTGAGAGAATAAATGAACTCGAACTTGAACTTAGTTACGATAGCAAGAGTGTTGTTTTCTTTTTCAAACTTAATCAATATATACGAGGGTTGATCCAAAAGTAATGTCACAACTTCGATAAAATTTCTCCTAGTCGACGTAAATTAACAAAATTTTACATGATGAAAGCTATATTTATTTTAAATCAGTCCTGAAAAAATCAAATTAAAATGATTTATACTTTTCAAAATATCGAATTAAACACAAAGTGCGATTATGGTAGTCGCCGCACCTAAATAACGCCATAAAACGGATATGCGCCGTCACACACTCTTAAAAACGCCTATCCATCGTTTTATTAAAAAAATTTGATATTCACAAAACATTCACATATTTTATTTTCTTTAAGAACAATTGGCACCTATTGTACACTTTATCTATAATTTAATCCTTCGTCAAAATTCTTTGAACAATACCATAAGACAAACTTAAAAGTGTCTCATATCACTCAAACTGCCACTAATCTCTTTTACGACAACGTCGACGCCATTGAACGTTTCCATCCGACCTCCTATCTTTCGGTATTTCTGTCCCCAAATGATCATTTATTTACCTATTACCAGTCCAAAATCTCTGAAATCATCTATGAACAAGTCTCTCGTTAACAATCTTTCCTCTGCGAGTTTGATTTACCATCATAACTGTTTCTACTTGTGATTTGCCGATTTTGAAGGAAAAATACATAATTCGTTTCGGTGTTTTATTCCATTTCGACATTTCCTTTCTGCAATACATCAGATATAAACAATACTGTTTATGATGAAAAAAAACAGTGCTGCCATTTAATTTTTAACTAAAGATTAGAAAATGTCGTAAATTTTGTCTTTAAAAATATTGGACGATTAGACGATTTTTTTATGCTTTTTAAAATGTGTTTGTCTTTTTTATTCTAACAATATTAACTTTAAAACGTGACGTTTAGTTGTGACGCGGCGACACCCCCTACGTTTAATGTTTTAAACATCCATAAAATGAATTCAATTGAACATTATTCAATGAAATTTTCAATTTTGATTAGATTTATGTTTATGCATCTTTTGGTGCATTACATTTGATAATATGACACCAAATATTAAAGATATGGACACAGTGACATTACTTTTGGATCAACCCTCGTAATATTAAACTTTAATTATACCACATAATTAATACTACTGTATTACCAGGGCAACCATTTAAGTTATTTACAGAATAATATTGCTCATACCTATTTACTTAAGGACATTTTTTCCCTTAAGTTGTTGATTGAGTTTGATCATTTTTCACCTACCATTAGTGAATACGAAGCATTTTCAGCATTTCAAATTTATTTCAAATGCACCCATGGTTACCACTTACTAAGAGATATGTTCTACACAGTTTCTTTATGGCATCTTATTTTGTTGGTTTTTTTTTTCAGTGAGTGGTTTGTTTTTACTTTAATTAAGGTTCAATAAAGATTAAAATAGCTGAAAATTTCAAATTTTCAATCTTTTCCGTCTGTAACCATGACAACCAAAACACACAGCAACCGAATTTTATTTGAAATAATCAATGTTCATATGAAGAAGAACTGGTTCAAAATTTTTCAAATGAAAAGAAGGAAACACCTGCTATGGCCTTCAACTCGACATTTAGATATATCGACGATGTATTGTTAATTAACAGTAGTTATTTCCATTCTTATGTCGACACGATATATCCCAGTGACCTTGAAAAAAAGATACCAGTAACCACGGAGTCTGACATATCTGTTTCATAGTTGGATCTATTCCTATAGTTAGAAAAAGACATTAATGGTTATCGAATAACAAAGCTTTATGATAACTTTTCAATTGTCAACTTCCCTTACTTATGCAGCAATATACCTTGCATATCTCTCAGTTAATTCGATACGAAAGAGCATGTTCTACATATGAACAATATCTGAAACGAGGTAAGTTATTGACAAACAAGTTAATGAAATAAGAATATCAGCAGTTTCGTTTAAAGTCATCATTTTGTAAGTTTTAACGTCGATTCAATGACCTTGTCAGCAAATAAAATTCATCATTAAGTCAAATGCTGACTGACTTTTTGCATACTAAATGTTAAATCATTATTTACACACTTAGTTGTCTACGAATTTTTCCGTTATTTCCCTACCCTGACAAGGAGCACAGGGCGGATGTGACCGGTCGGCAGGGGATGCTCGCTCCTCTGTGGCATCTGATCCCACCTTTAATGTTTAAGAGGTCCATGTTGCATAATATTTTTAAATCTTGAGCTCGAATTCTGTTCCTTATGTCCTCATACTAGTACATGTATTTCATTTGATATCAAGTACTTATAATGGGCAAAGTTTCATCAAAATTGTTGACAATGCATGGTTAAACAGTTTAAGTGGTTACAGAATGGCTATTGATATCCTGACACTATTGTCTCATTTACAATATGTGTTGTCAGCAGAATCATCAAATCATGCTTTAAAACACCCTTGAATAAGATGGCATGTCAAACATTGCTATATTTCAAATTTTAAATTTACGTTGTATATTTTTCAATTTGTTTATAATATTTATTTGTATTTTTATAATTTTCTATTTGCATTGTATACTAGTAATAAGTATTTGTATTCTATAACTGTCCTTTTTGCATTCTATAATTTTCCATTCGATTGGTATAAATGTAAAAAAAATAATATAAATTGTGTATTGTTTATGTTTATACTATATTTTCCATTTATTATGTATAATTGTTTTGTAAAATGTCATATTTTTATAATTTTATTTTTCTTGCCCATATGTTGGTGATCGGCATTTTTTTTTTATAAAAAAAAAGTGCTGTCAGCTTGCAAATAAAAAATATGCACTCAGAAATGTTGACTGAGAAGAAATTAAATAATTTGACCTTGGCTGAAAGGACCTAAACCATTTACCCCCACCCTCTATACCACCTCTATCGAAACTGAAGTTTCGGGCTTGAGCAAATTTTCTTTTCTCAGATTTCCTTTTCCATACATGTACATCAATGTACATCAGACTTGTGAATGCCTCTTCTGTTGCTTAAAACCGAGGTGGGAGGACTAACTTTTAAATGTTCCAAAGTCTTTCTGAACTATTTGTCTTGTTTTTTTTTTCTTGATAGCATTCAATCTGTCTACAAGCTCTTTAAACATAATTGGCTCCACTCTGAACATGTTTTTAATTGATAATTGTGCTCACTTTCAGTTTCTATCATTCTCTTCAAGATCCAAACTGAGTACATCTAGTGATTTATGGTCTTATCTAACATCTTCTTCTTCTTTGCTTTGTATGTGCACTTATGTAATAATTTGGAATCGTCTGGTCATTTCGTGCATTTCAATTCATGTTCCCCCAAATGCTGCAGAAGTTGCCTCCGGTCTGTGGATAGTACCAGGGATGCCCAGGATTACACAGCTTCAAATTATTGTGTAAGAATTTAAATCAACACATGTCTATCCTGTGTGCACGTACAAACTTATCACTATTGACAGGAATATCGTATATACATAGTACACACACACACACACACACACACACAAATTCAAAAGTTATTTTGAAAGTGTATCGTATCAAATCGTGTCTAATCTAACTTAACATATCTGTTCGAAGATAGTAATGTGTTCGTAATTACTTGATCTGCGCATTTCTTGTTTTAGACATAGTTGTGCAAAATATATACAAATTATTATTTGAACTAATAAGCAATTTTTTACGTGCAAGATGCAGTTCATTAAATCCACGAACGATGGCCAAAAAATTGTTCAGCTTTTACGGTCTTTTTTCTGCTACAAAGTAGTAGATTTTAATTAATATCAAGATCTTTTTTTTTGAAAAGGGGATCGATTCGAAACTGATAATTACTGTGAGCATTGAGCTCACTAAATGATACCCCCTCTTGAGGTCACCTCCCGTATGATTATTTAGGAAATATTCCATGTTTTGCTGAGACCCGAGATAAAAGTCGGATCAAAAAGTAAAATAGGAGGTCACAATGGCATTATGTAATAAAAATCTGTAAAAGTATCATTATCAATTTTTATTAAGTGATATACTAGTTTAGGAGAATTTGCGGGTAAGAGATGGGTACCCTTCAAGAATGACAGTGTCACTATTTTGCTATGGGAAACCCGAAATACTTGTCCGATCAAAAAGTAACATAGAATGTGCATAATGGCAATGTGTAACAAAAATTCTTTGCAAGTTTCATTAAATTTAAACCAGTCGCAAACGAGAAGTTGCGGATAAGAGATAGGTACCCCAAAGCGGAACAGACAGAGGGAAGGACGAACATCCCGATTACTATATACTCTCCCACTTTTCAAGCGTGGAAATACGGTATATATATATAATTATTACTTTTCAACACATTATAAAACCATTCCCCGCGATAAATTGTAGTCCAGGCTGATAGACGTCATAGACAGCTGCTTTTTCGATTAAAATGAAACTCGTAAATTTATAAATTACTTTCCTTGTTATCGGTCGTTTTCAATATAGTTTTGTAGAAAACATTCTGATTGCACTTATAAGTAATCTGAAGTTGATATTAAAAAACTTCATTTTCTGATTGACAATAAACATATATCTTCCAAAAACTTTCTTATGGTACCCATTTCGCCACATCATTTGCAGACTTTTTTTTATTCATATGAAGCAAAATTTATTCAACAACACAAACCTGAGAAGTAGTAAGAGATCGACGTTTGATAATAGATATGATCACTTAAATATTTCTATATTGTCAGCTTCTCTTACTTATGTAATAACAAACTCTTATCAGGCGTATCCCGCAGTCTATTCCTTAAGCAAAAGCATGCTCTATATATATATGCACAATTTTTAAATTGAGACAAGCTATTGACAAACACGCCGATGAAACAATAATATCAACCATCTCGTTTAAAGTTATCATTTTGCAACATCTATGGTTGATACAATGACCTTGTCAGCAAAAACTGTCTGCATGTATTATAAGTCGAATGCTAACTGACGTTTTCCAAAATAATTGTGAAGTTATTATTTACACTTTGAAGTTTATTTCCCCGTTTTCCTTGATCATGACAAGCACACGGCAAGGAGATACTCATTCCTTCATGACGCCTGATTCTACTCCAGTGTTTTGGAGGTATGTGTTTAGTCTGCACAGTTTTGTATTGTCCCACTAGACTTTGAGCTTGATTGCTGTTTGTTTACACCAAGTTTGATTCTAAATTTTAAGAATTTTTCTACACGCCAAAACATCTTGATTGAATATGAATGTCTTGGTTTCATATGAAAAATATCAGAAAGTAGTTAATAGGAGGGTACATTTAGAAATAAAAATCATAAAACTAAGTAGGACAGACAGACGGGACGATATATAGAGGAACCGGTTGTGTTCGACAATTTTACCGTTAAAGAACTGATTGAAAAGCAGCAATTTTTGGAAAAAAATTCAAATTATTGGGAGGATATTTTTCTGACATCCTTATAAAGAAGCTAGAATACAGCGTTTTAAAGAGGAAAATTTATAAACTTAATTCTTTGTGCTCTTTTTTATTGCTTCACTTAGCAATTCGAATTATGGTTCATCTCCATCGGTATTATAAATTAAAATAATATTTGAGCCCTTCGCATTTGTTCTTAATATTTAAAAAAAAATTGTTGTTTTACTTTTTCAATCAAGTGTATTTTGAACAAATTATTAAGGATTTTTGGTGAGTAAGGGTTATGGGACATTTGCCGATGTATACATAGCTACGGCCATATGTTTCATTAAAATCAATACGAACACAAAACAAACAGTAAATTGCATTGCTGCTATGGTTACATGTAGGCGGATCAAAGTACCACATTCTGGGGCAAATTCGGTCTCAGAAAAACAAAAATAAATATTCGGTCGGCCTAGCAGCGAACCGAAATAAAACGATGCGTCATGTAATCTGTTACACTTGTTTAAATAATATGATACATTGTTAGTGCGGATATAGTTTTATAGTTGTCTTGTTGCCAGTGTGAATATTATGAATGTGCAAAACATAGAGAACTGCTTAAACTAAGTTTGCTTTTCATCATTTATTCAACATGTTCAAACTATACATATTAAAATAGAACTTTTGAATCCAGAGTCAAACACACCCGTTTAACGACACCTGGAAACCAATACTTGACAATAAACAGATAAAATATGAAAGACAATCATCAGCTGCATCAGCAGTCAAAATATCACGTATACATCTTCAGATCTCTCTCCAAATCCATCTTAAAACATTAAAACTTGTTTCCTCATCTCCAATTTTTCTCAAAATCACTCCGTGTAAATGTTGGAACCAACTTCCAGCCCATAACAACTGTAATCTGAATAATAGTACATGGTCTTTATCCAAGACCCAAAAACCAATCAGCGATATATATTTTTCTTAAATTCCATTTTAGATTGGTATCACTCGTAGCTCATTCAAGAAAACTTTTCTTTTTTTTGTGAATTGCAGAGTAAACTTTCATTGATTATGATTGCTGAAGTGTCATTTAGTACAGCGCCGTATCATCAAATGTGTAGGCATGTTTAATACAGATGTTACAGAGCGGCAGATTGCAAGAAAATGTATAGATTGCAAATTTGAATACTTTTTGGGATTGTTTCATGGTAATTGTGGATGATCAATCCAATTTGAAGAATCCTGATTTCGTGGGACTTTCAACAATCGTGATAGTGGTGGAGTTACACGTGACGTCAGTGACCAACAAACTGTCCAGTTCGTTATGCTCCCTTTGCGGGGGCAGAAAATCTCGGTCGTCATCATTGTCCATGTCAAAACTTGTGCACGTGCAAGACGACTCGGCACAGTATGACTCTGTATCTTCCGATAAACATCGAGGAGAAAAAGGTGCAGAAGTTTGTTCATTTTCACAACTATTATCCGTCATGTCCACAGAGGTCTCGTGCTGTGCACGCGTTCCCTTCATCCAATCAAAACACTTCTGGTCGTTTTCTGTCATTTGCGCACAACAGCAGTCCGACGACGAATTCTCCGTGTTATTGTTATTCTCACGAACCCAGTCTACTTTCGCACACTCCAAAAGCGTGTTTGTCTTGTCATTGAGGTCGGATTCATTGTCAAATTGTCCACGACCCGTTTCAGAGGGCAACAATAGCCCTCCCCGGGTACCATCTGTCTGTTCCAGTGAATTGATATACTCGGCCGCCTCCGCCAGTGCTCCGATGCCATTGTCGTACATTCGCGGACGACACACGGTTCGCGTCCTTCCTTTGTCCTGCTTCCTTTTTTCTTTGTTGTCATGGAGATCATAAATGCCATACGGACGAAAGTTCTCCACCTGCAAATTTGAGAACAAAAAACAGCTCGGTGAATAAGTTAATGCAAATTACAACGCAATGGACCGTATGTTTTAAAGCAAACTCCCAACTCCTTTTATGGTTTGAATCTGTGCTCATTTTAATGAAAGATTTTTTTGTAGAAGGCAAGCTGTTTCAAATTCACCAGCCTTTCATGACCTTTTCACAAAAAAATAATTATATATTTAAATATTGGTAACATACCTCACTTTTCCTCCGTCTGCCAACTCTTTTTGTATTTGGTCTGAACAAAAGGAAATAAGAGAGAATAAATAAATATCAGAATTACGTTTAAAAAGTATTACACGTGAAATGGCTAATTAAATTTAAATATACATTTTTTTTTATCTCTTTATTGATAAAGGTTCTAAATGCTACTTCAAATCGATCTTTAACTTCCTTCACGAAACCTTTATCATTATATCTCGGATAATGCATATATTGGGCGATTAAAAAGATACTCAGGTTTCAATTATTGGCTTTTTTAATGCTACCATGACGTGTTAAACTACTTTATCGCCTACTCGCAGTGTACTAAACATATAAACTAAAAACTCTCGTTTCCTCTTGTCTGTGAAATATTTTAATTTCAGTTTCGCTTTTGATGAATTTTCTGTGATTGTACTTTTTATTTATCATGTATAAAATCTGTATAGTTTCATAATTATGAACCTATTTTTCAGATCATCTTTCGCAGGTCTTATTTTTAAACCCTTAAAATTCCCAGTATTTTTAAAGTTATTTATATGTTGAGGGTGCAATTATGTAGGAATTCTAAGAATTAAATGCTTGATACGGAGTGACAAAATAAAAGGTGATTTCGAATAAAAGGCGGCATGACATATCCACGCGGAAACGCGTGTAAATTTTTGGCTTCGATCGTGGCCAAATTTAACTGAATGTGCACACGTAATTTCCTCGCTTATCAAATTAAACTTGTGTCTGTGTTTTAACACCCACAGAGGGATTTTTTCTTTACATTGGTTTGGAAATCACGACTCGAAGAGTACACGTATCCTTAAACCTTTTGTGAAATCATTGACAGAAAAGTCTGTATAAATAGACGTGTCCAACAGTGATGTAATATATATATATACATGTATATACTTTTACATATGGTACAGGATCGTCTCAATTTTCCTTCTGTGTTAGACTTGTGAAGTACATGCAGTTGAACAACAGTACCATGAAAATTGGGATTGTTCTTAAGAAAAAAAAATATCGGTCAAGTTTTTTTTCGGGACAATGTTACGTACACATACATTGTACTTATATATCATATCGTTTTTATATGGATACATACATGTAGCTATCCTTATGAAAAATTGTAAACTAGAATGCACAGCAATGATTTGACGAACGAATATCCTTATATTCTGGTACAAAGAGTGCACAAATTTCACTTTTAAACTGTAATGAAACATTCATGAAAAGCACTATTACTCAAGCGCATTTATCTTACAAACGATAAAACAGATATCGTTTATAAGCCCTGTTATAGCGACAACGTACTACTGGAACTCCCCAAGGCTAAGTAGTGAGATCGATTATTTTACTGATGTGTTTCCTTCACTGTCATCCAATGTGGGTATACATTTTGTTGTTGTCAAATATGAGAATTACACACATATTCACGTGTACTTGTACTTGGTCCTTCGAGAAAATTCATACCAAGTGAAATTTTTCCAAATAACACCTACACAGCTTATATTCAATGTATATTAATGTTGAATCGGAGATGACATCAAAATGAACAAACAATTTCAATTTTGATTGATAATTTTTCATCATCGTAACACCCAAAGTCTAATGTCTGAATTTTAATATATAACGTAAGACTATAGAATAAATTAGATTCATGCAATTAAAAAAACCTTTGTTTAATCAAACATACCTTGAATTGAAGTCAAAGAGGAGATAGGGGTCAAGGATGTTTTCTTCAGGTTCCCAGGTGCACTGCCTACAAGAAGAGTACAGGTGAACTAAAATTGACACACTGACAAGCAGTATAAATAGATTGATGACGCCATTGACCACGTCTGATGCAATTGACAATACGTTACTTAAATATCTTGATGATTTTAATATCATTGACGTTTATAATATGAAACTTTCTGTTTCTAGTCAATGACAATTGATGTATTGTATCTGTCGTTACAATGACATTTGTCCATACTCATGTTTTGCAGTTCTTGCATGTTGGGCGTAAAAACAAGTAGTAAATTCGATTGCAAGGTACGGGGGATTGAAATTCCAAAAGTATGAAATATTTACAATTCCCTTCACAGGGCATTCAAGTATTTTTCAATTTTTATTTTCATTTTATGACTTTAAGAGCGTGCAAAAATTATATTTATCTGTAATTTCTATGTCATAAAATGGTGATCTGGAGATAAGAATACGGAAGTCTAGTTGATTAAATATTTGTTTGGTTAAAAAAGAACACGATCTATACATTTAAATTCTTTGCATCAGCAAAGAGGGGGTTTAAAAGAAAAAAACACAAGGAAGTCTTAAAAAAGGGTAAATTTTTGGTAAGAAATATAAATCAGTTACATGTAATTTTCTTCCTTGTTTAGAAAGTTGAACAATATAAAATGCAACATCCTGAATCTTTGAGTAGTATACCCAACAAATCTACATTAAGGGGACGAACGTCGACAAACAAAATCTTAAAGCTACTAAAGTCCATCAGCTTTAAATTGCAAATAAATTTCTTCTGTCAGGGAAAACATCTTGCTACATATAGTTGATAGTAAACAACCAATCACCTTGAACTTTTTATTGATTGGGGTTATGGGAAGGGAAATTATTTAGAAAATTACAAATCGAATTTGTTTTACTTACTTTGTCGGGTATCCTTTCCATTTGACAAGATACTGAAGTTTGCCCTGTTGTGCAAAAATAAAATGAAACTTTATATAATGTTATATATTAATCGATGTCGATCAATATGGATGAAGCGCATAAACTTGTTGAAAACATACTTTTTTTTAAAATGTCATGCAAAATTACAACGCACATTTTAAAATTAACCATTCATAAATTCCATTTTCGAGTTAACTTACCTTTCGAATTCGTTTCTTTTTAATATAATCAGCTCTAAAGATCCGTTCGCCGGTTAAAAAGCTCGTCTCCATTGCACTGCGTTTCTCGTAACAGCCAAGCTGTGTTTACTTCTAGCGAGGTAAACACGTTTAATGCGCAGACTTGAAATATACGACCTTTGGCGTCAAGGGTCACCAAGCGAAAGGAAAAAATACGTCATTCACTTCGCATTACAGTCATGTTATGAAGGTTAGATATAATAAAGGCGAATTTATACGAGCCAGTCATGAGTATTTTAAATCTTGCAATCTGACTGGTGTATATGTAAACACATACTGGGTCTTAGAATAGATATGTGGTAATTCATAAATCTAAAAATAGATGTAAATCGAAGGGGTAGATCTTTCGCAATATTTTGACTCAGCATATTCATGATTCTTGTAAATTGCTAATTGGAATAGAACCATGACAAATTACTAAAATTATACACGATCAAATAAGATTAATGGTTAATGAACAAAAATGGATGAATAATTTCTGAAAAACTCGGAAAAAAAAAAAAAACATTCAAGTTTAGGGAAAAATTATCCCCGGCGAATTGCATTTTCCTGAATATCACGTTGTTTGTGTCCGTTACCAATGATTTGTCATTAAAACCAAAACATTGAATCAATCGAAAATTCCAGAATGGTCTTATACTCAGCAAAAAGACCAGGACAAATCTTTCATAATTTATTGACTAATGATAAAGGAGCAAGTTCTAGAATCTAACAGTACATGGAGAGACCTATTTTTGTAACATCGTTCTGAAATACACGGGTTCACTGTAAAAAATTACTTAGTATTCAACACTGTACATTATTAAGTTGTAGAATTTATACAGTATTAAAGATATGTGTTCACAAAATTGATTGTAAAGTAATGATCTTCATGATATTCTTGTTTGAAAGAAAAAAAAACTATCTGACGAACAAGATAAAAAAGACCATTTATATTTGTGAACATATGGATGAACATGGTCGAATTAATTGTGATGTAATTTTTCTTTTCAATTTTTTACTTAAAACAAAAACAACAAACAAACAAAACTGGAAAAACAAAATAAAACCGTTTATTTGCGGATGCACTAACACGTGAGATTCATCAATTTCATTTTATTCAATTTTTAAGAATACTGCAAAAACCAGCTTATTAAAACATCGAGGAAACATATTTACTCTTTGGATTTACACCTATTAGTATAATTTTCATGATGTATATTCCCCAAAAACTCAGTATTTTCCTTCTTCGAACACCAAAAACTATTGTTGTGGATAAAAAAGCATACGTGCATCATAAATTGCATATATCATTCCATGCACGTAACTGATTGCACCCTTTTAAATTGCAAAATAAAGAGAAGAGAAAACCTATTTTCACTGGAGACTCTCGTTTTCATTTCCCCCACATTACTGTTTTTTTTTCTCCAAACAAGAATTACTCTTGTTATTTTTTTTTAAAATGTATTACGTCGAAACGTAAATTAAGTGAAACGAAATGTAATATTTTTTAACATCACATGCAAAATCCTTGTTTTCTTTTTAAACATAAATATTTGCTAAGATTTTGGGAGATTGCTTGCATAATAGTAAAAATATTGTATTTTCTTTTTGAACTAACTGATAATAATTTTTAATTCACAACTATAAATTTAATAAAAATATTTTCCCCAGTTAATCATAACTGAGTAGGAGGGGGAATTTTTTTGTGACTTTGATCGATATTCCTTTAATAATAGTTATATTTTTGTCTATAAATCATTTCCTTATAAACTTTTGAAAAATATTATTATTTATAAATATTTGAATTTGAAAATTAAACGTTGATATGCTGTTCATGTTAATGATCTAAATTATATTCCGTTTTATTGAGTGTGTTTTATTGAAGTCATTTATAAGATTTATATACAAAATGCCAAGCCTGCTTATATAGTCAGTAGGAAAATCTTTAACTTTACCTAGCTACTTATGATTTATAATCGTCAGTCAAACTGAGTTATGTAAGTCATATCTAATCAGAAGAAACATTTATTGTTTTATTTGATTCAGATAAATAAACATGAAAAATATATTGAAGTCAAAACAAAACAATTTTTTCTTGCATTTGATAAAAAAACAAAACGTTTCCATATATATATATATATATAATATATATATATATATATATATATATATATATATATATATATATATATATATATATATATATATATATATATATATATATATATATATACAGTTATTTAACATATAGCATATATCATTAAGCTCCATTGTCATAAAGAACAATATTTTTATTTTTTTCTTATTGTAAGTTGCTCTAAAAGCTGAATACAGCGCTGACCACAGAATACTTCAGTGCCCCACTCCCGCATATTCTCACACTTTTACTTAAAACAAAAATACCAGAGAGTCGGACACATCTGTTTAATATATCCGATCGTCAGGTTCTTAAAATCAGGTTTTGAATTATTGAAAATACTAACAAATGTATGTCTGAATTCTCAAAATAATGTGATTTTATACACGGAAATTGTTAAAACATCATAAATGGCCCTTACCTCGGTTTGGCAAATTTAAAAAGGGCGAATTCAAACAAAACTGTAACTGAGCGAATTTAAAACGAGACAAAATTGTTTGCTAGTGTGAAAGGGCAAAAATAACCTTGAATACAGTAAGTAACTTTAAAGAATTGTTTGCAAGTGTGAAAGAGCAAAAATAACCTTGTATAAAGTTAGTAACTTTCAAATTTATTTTCACGAAATGCGAATAAAAACACCTACCATGTAGTATTTGATTGAAAATTGATCAACAAATATATTTAAGATTTAAAAAAAAAAACTATGGGTATCCAGGCATTTGAAGAAAATTGATGATTTTATATTCAAACAGTACTTTCTTTCTTCCATTTGCTTAAGTTATTTTACATTGCATGGTGTATTAGCGGTTTCCTATTACTGAAAAACACCATAAATCATTTTTAATTTCATTATATGCCAATGAACACTGGTATGTAAGGTAAGATTAAAAAAAAACTAAATTTTCTTGAATATGTTGTTTGATATATACTTTTATGAGGTACAATTAGCAACATTGAGTCCAATGCTGACTGACGTTTTTGTAAGTCCATTATTTAAACATCGAATTGACGACGGGTTTTCCTTTACTTCCCGATCAAGACAAGGCGCACACGGCGGGTGTGACCGGTCGGCAGGGGATGCTCACTCCTCCATGGCACCTGATCCAGCTCTGATGTTTCGGAGGTCCGTGTTTGCTCTGCTCCTATTTTGTATTGTTTATCGAATTTTTTAGTTTGAGTGTTGTTCGTTATCTCCATATATTTCATTAAAAACAGTATTTAAGATTTCAAAATACCATAAATCCCATTGAGATGCATAAAATGAAAATTGTTGCATGAAAAAATTTCAATTCAAAGTTTCATTTTGACACTTTTTGAAATAAAATAATAAATTGAAGAAGTTGTCTTTCCTGGCTGAGGATTGGATTTCCTTAAATTAGAACAATAGCTAGTTACAAAACTTTACGGTAAACTTGATGACTTCATTTTTTATTATCGTCAACCTTCCTTATTTGTGTAGTAAAATACATTTATTATCTGCATGTGGTAATTATGTCCCTAGTTGATTAAATATGCAAGAGCATACTCTACGTATGAACAATGTCTAAAATGGAACAAAATATCGTCAGATATAACCGGCCTCGGTACAAGTCATCATTTCGATTATTTGTCATGCAGCAATTAAAATTGTTCGTTAAGTCGTATGCTGACTAATGTTTTCATGCCTTTTTTTTAGTTCATTACCTATTGAATGGTCTGTAGATTTTTGTCATTCCATGATCATGAAAAAGAGTACACGGCGAGTGAAACCAATCAAGAGGGGCACATAATCCTACCTCTTATGTTTTGCAGGTCCATGTTAGCTCTTCTTCCGATTGTATTAATCTAAGGGACCTTTTGAGTTTGAATACTGTACGTTGTCTACATATTCCTTGCTTTATTTGCATGAGCAATACAACGTACTTCATTAAAATTGTACTAGCTTTTGGGGTAGATAAAGATTTTACAGGGATGATGAATATTTCTCATCCATTACAAATTCAACCCCATAAAATCAACTTACAACTAATTTTGGTTAATAGTCTTCTGCCAAAATCTTTATTGTTCTATTTGAATAACATTTTCATTTATAAACTAGGGAGTGATTATTTTAATTTTATTTGTTTAAGTATTTATCTGTTCACTGTTCAATATTTTATTTTAAGAACTTAATTAGTAAAAAGCACACCCTTTTCTTTATTTCACCTGTATCAGCCCATGACCAATATCACCATCAAGCCTATCTTGGACTGAAAACGTGATATCGAAAAGGGTATGTGTTATTCTATATGTATTCTTATTAAGTATTTGTGTTTATAAATTGTACAGATTCGTACATCTCAAAATAGAGTTATTCAATCTCATTTTACTCCTTATGACAATCCATGAGCTCTTTGATTGCTTCATCTTTATACTAGTAGTGAGGAAAATTCATAAGTGCAATGTTAGAAGAAAGTCTTCTTCAATTTTACACACACTCATTATAATTGAATTCATTTTTTTTCTTTAAAAAACTGTTTTCTATAATATTAATATTATTTTAGATTTACTACATTTTTGTAGCTGTAAGTAGATTCAAAATAACAATTAATAGATCATTAATATGCATTTTCCATTTACTTCTGTCCATTTAGTTAATCCAAAATTTACAACATCATAAAAATGCTTAGAAAAGAAAGTCTGGTTTCAATCTCAATACGAAATAGGTCATCTGGAACATTTTAGTATGAAAGTTCTTATTTTATGAGTTTCAAAACTGTCATAGACTGATTGATAGCATGCTGAAAAGCTCCTTATAGAGTACAAAATATTTCCTGGCATGATTTTGTGGTTCTTGATGCAAGGTCGCGATCCCTTCTCGTTAACTCTATTTTGATGTGCTAACAACGCGATTTTCAACACTGTGGTTTTCATGAAATGCTAAAACACATCCTGGTTTCTCTGTGAACCGTGACAATTCATCTAAATTTAAAAGTGTTTAATATATTCATCACCATTATTGTCTTAATTTTGAAATAATAAAACTGCCATCTTTTTTCTTTTGCAATGCATTTGTCACATAGAATATTGAATTTTTTAAAGTTATGTGCCTTTTTCACTTATTTTTAAGAAATGTATAAATTATACAAACATTTCCTCCGGAAATTCTATACTTACTAACAGGAAAGTGGAAGTACACCACAACACACCATTTCTTAAACTTAGCAAAGAGGAATATTAATCGTAGTTGATGACATTTTTATTCAATCTCTTCCCTCTAAGAACCAGTTGAATTAATACAATTCGACTATGGCAGTTTTTTGAAGGAAAATTTATTTATACCATTTGTATTTTGTTTTGCAATTTTGCATGACAATGAAAATGTTTTGAACACAGTTCAAGTCACTTTTGTAAATTTGTTAAGAATATTTTAATTCATTTTTTTTTTTTTTTTTTTTTTTTTGTTTTAGAACTGTAGTGTTGAATTTCCTTAATAACATATACTATTTTTTTTCCATTTGAACAAACTATATAATTATTTTTTTTTCATTTAAACAATCTTTATCAATTTTATTAAATCAAAACATTAATGTTATGTCTCGTGTTTAAAGTTTAGAATAGATGTTTAATTATATATATACTGAACAGGGGTATTAAATCAAAACGTTAATGTTATGTCTCATGTTTAAAGTTTAGAATGGATGTTTAATTATATATACTGAACAGGGGTGTAGGAGTATCTTGACAAAGACAGAATACTAATAGATATATCTTGAGAAATTTGTTTCATTCTGCGACTTTCAATCTAAAACTTATCATAGCAATATATGTAATGTATGCAACAATAACTACTTCTAATACTACTAATACTGAATAATAGACGAATTCTTTAAACTTCAAGAATATTTCACTTGTCAAATAAGTGAATGATGATGGGGAATCACTTTTTTCAAACTTTAGGATATTTTTTCATTAAAAAGTCCCATAGGTATTATTTGAAAATACATATAATCTAAACTAATTAACTTTCTGAATAAAAATCTTCGTTTCGTGAATATGCAATTTATATTTGTTTAACTCATAAAAATATTCAATATCTTTTTACAAAAAGGGTGATATTATCAATACATTATTATCTATGTGGATGTTTTATATAATTTTGCAGGTTAATAAAATTCCAAATTTTCCTAAAAGTTCTCTTTAAATATTATTTAATATATTGAGTCATTAATTTGTAGGTGTGATAAGCTTCGTCATTGTTTTTAAAGAAATATGTTACCAGAGCATTCCAGAAATGTGTATCTGTACGTCTAGTATGTATATCTATCTGCTGTCAGGCATTTCCCACCTAATGACCCGGCTTTCCACTGTTTTGTCTGCTAAGTTACCGTTTGTTTTGATCTTTCTGTGTTGAGTATTGATTTGCTCGATATTGCAATGTACATTGAATACTACTGTGCCTTTGCAATTACTTTCTTTTTTCATACCTTTAGGATTCTTACGTAATGAATGATTTTCCATTGTAATTTTTCAGTTTAATTATGTAGGTTAAGTCTTAAGAACAATTCGAAACTTCAGGAAAATCATGTGAACATTTAATTGAGACCTTCACCTAATTTTCCTTTATACAGAATTTGAAATCTTAGATTAAGAGCAAGTTCTAACATCTAAATAAAAGTTTTCAGTTGCAAAGACTAAGAATATTTGAGATGTATTCAAAGTTAACTTCTTTTTAAACACATATGAACTAGTGTACGAAGATCACAAACAGAAATCAAGATCAAAATTCCATTGAGACAACTGGAGGCAGAGAAAACAAGGACCTCATTGAGTAGTAAGCATCCACGATTAACGGACACATCCGTTATGTAACCCTTAACACGATCAGTTAAACGGAATACCCATCAATAATAGAGTTTGAAATTAATGGCCTAACAACAGTTAACATTCGATTGAACGATAGATATTCAAGAAATACACTTTTCTATTATTATATTACAATGACCTTGTCAGCAAATACAATTTATCATTGAGTCAAAGGTTGACTGATGTTTTTCATACTATTTGTTAGTCCATTATTTATACACTGAGTTGACGACGAATTTTTTCCCGTTATTTCCCGATCATGACAAGGAGCACACGGCGGGTGTGTCACTGTGACCGGACGGCAGGGGATGCTCACTCCTCCATGAGTCCTCATCCCACCTCGATGATTTGGAGGTACGTGTTTGCTCTGCTCCTATTTTGTATTGTATTGGACTTTTGATCTTGAATACTGTTCGTTATCTCCATATGTTTCATTGACAGTTCCATATAAAGATAAGTTTTTTAAGGAACCAATAATATTTGGAAAGATATCCAAAACTTTATTTACAAATTGAATGCAACAACAAAAGCGATGGTTGTGAAGCAAGGGTTTCTACATACGACAAGATAGTTATTAGTTTCACCTGTAATTGATGAAATGCAAGGCAATTTCCACAATATGCTAACCTTTTAGTGATATGAACTGCTATGAAGGAGAAACATCAGAGATCTTGTTCTTCGACATATTTCATAAGTTGCAAAAAGAAAAAAAAATCCAAAGATCTTCAAGACAATTAATCATCGCCAACAACATTTGACTTTTTTTTCGTATTTATACAACTTTTTCTTGCGATAAATCAAAAAGCGGGCTTTTTACTATTGAACACTATTTTTCTTCCTCAATGAAAATGGAACTAGTAAATTTTCATGCCTTGTGATTGATCATCAACCAAATGATTTCCCTTGTTCTGATTCCACAAGTACTCTGAAATTAGAAATTTAAAATATCTTGAATTTTTCTCAGTGTAAACATCTTTAAAATTTCTAGTCTTGAAAGATCAGTCTTTCAACAATATTGGAATTTTGATGGGGACTAATTGTGCTTTATTAGCCGGCCTGTTTCATATTTTTATAAGGAAGAATATATTCAAAAACGTGTAAAGGAAAAAAGAAAAGTCTTGCTTATTTGGCCTTGCACTAGAAATTTAGATATATAGATGGTGTTTTACTAATTAACGACAATTGCCTTCATTCATATGTCGACATCATATAAAACAGTGAACTCGAATAAAAGAATGCCACATCTCTTTTAACATGGATGTTCTAATGACTATATATCAGCTGCCAATTAGACTTTTGTTTCCCTGCTGATTCAAGACGCAAAAACCCGAGTATGATCACTTTACACTGAGTAAACTACTGAAATATACATGTATATGATTTCAAAAATTACGAAGTTTAATTTTTTTTTTTTTGCAGTTTCAAGGTCGGTTTAATGACCTTGTTTCTAAATGCAACCTATCGCTGGGTCTTAATTTTGTCTAATACGTTTCATACTCTTTTGATAATTACTTTCACACTGAATTTGACATCTGATTACCCCGTGTACCTGATCAATTTCCTATGAAACAGAATAATTTCAAATTTTTTTTTCATAAGAGGAAAACACTCGCTGAACCCTTAACTTAACGTTCATATGTATCTACGATATTTGTAAGTTAACGCTTCAGTTAACAATTTATATTTCCACTTACATGTATATGTCATTTCGAAATATCTAAGTGAATTTCACTTATAAGATATCACGAAGTGTGCAACTTCATTTGGATGCGTTACTGACTAAAAACGATAAGGACCAACTAACAACTAAATTGTATGAGAAATGACAGCAGATCATGTAATTTGATGTTACAGGGAGGTCAAAAATCACGTTTAAAGTCAACGTTTCGTAATTTCCATGGCCTTTATAATGACCTTGTCAGCAAATATATCCCATCCAGTGGGTCGTTTATAGTTGATTTGTTTCTCACTAATTTTTAGCCCTGTTTTTAATTTTTATTTGAGTATGGAATATACTCTGTCTACACAGGGATCAGAGCAGGTCTGTGCAGGGGATTTTTACTTCTCCATGGTACCTGATCTCGCCTCAAGCATTTCTTGGGATTAAATTTATGCTTTATGCTCTAGTCACATATTTGTATTGTTTGTTTTAGATAACATCGAACACTGTTCGTCATCGTTATATTTTTCATTTCATAGTATAATCAAGAAGTGATTGATGTTAAAGTTTGAAATTATTTAATTGAATTAATTTTTGTTTGAATTCCAAATTTTTTGGAAGGAAACCATTTCTTCGTTCATTAAAAACTTCTACGAGCCATTCAGGGGGGAAATGGATATCATATCAACGTTTTTTTTTTTTTATCACGGAACGTGAATCGAACTTCCTTTCGTCGACATTACTCTGTGCAGACAAACGATCGGGAAAAGATACGCATTTTTAAGGTGTGACACTTTATTCTGGATATCCTGTGTGCAATAAAAATGTACAAATGAATGATTTTAATCACCAAAAGTCAGCCCTTATTATAAAATTCAATATGCCTTTCATTACAATAGTTTTGATTTTCAAGTAGTGGTGAGGTATCAAGATTTCGTTATGTCTATTGTTATAACACTCGTCTTTCTTCCTGGCCTCCCACTTTACAACCTTTTACGAAAAATATATGTCGAAATTTTGTCGAATATTCACTTTAAAGATCATTATGGCATTGTAGGTGGTTTATTTAAAATTTATACACTAAATTAACAAAAGTACGTTTTCCATTGTCAATAACTTAAACCACAAATAAAGAATTAAGAAAAGTACGTTCTCAACCTGTCACATCACATACTTCAAACTATATACACCTGTCACTATTTAATTGTCATATTTCTAGAGAAAAGACGAAAACAACCAATATAGTTTGACCTTCAAAGGCTACATTGGGTTCAATCGAAATCTTTACCTTAATTTATCTCAGGTATAGTGCAAATCATTTAAAAATATAATTATTTAAAAATTATAACTATGGTAATTATTCAACATTAAAAACAAAACTTAATACACATGAAACAAATGCGCTCAAAACATTAAAATGCTGAAGGCGTTGCACATATCTTCTTCCTTTTGATGAATATTTATGATTAACATTCCATTTTTATAGAAGGATTGCGTAGTTATTTCGAAAGGTGTGTGTAAGTTCTGATCATGTGGTTTTATTTCTTGTCTTGCTAGAATGATTAATAACTATCCTTGTTACGATGAGTGATTGTATTACATATCAAGGTGCACTGCCTGAAATTTATGATCATTTTACTCTGTGATGTGATTGATTTGATCCTCCTAAATGTATATGTATATTCAAGCACCATGTACTCTATCTAGGACAAGGAAGTCATTATTTTATACATACATGCTTCTATACATTCTTAGAACTAAAACTAGGTCAATTACAATTGTAAATGAATGTCATTGGCATTTACCGGGGAAAAGGGGCTATTGTTAAAACGTTGTAAAATATCCTTGTGGACATTAACTTTAACCACAGAGAATTCATATTTAGAAGACAATGGATTGCTTAATTAACAGCATAAGGTTGAAAGTGGCACGATATACATCTAGTGGAACTTTTATGAATTTAAAGGCATTTTCATATTTCCTTACCTATTAACCTGATTAACATAAATTGACGAAAAGCACCATTTTGCTAAATGATAAGGAACACCTTGGCTGAATCCAATATATCTACTTCAAAGGAACACCCAGAATTTCTCTGTCGTTGCATTATAGAAATTCAGTTTAATATTTTGATGTCCAGGCCCCAAGACAATCGATTGAGAACAGATTTTGGTCCAAATTTCAAATGTATATAATGTTTTAGATAATTTAACAATGAAACATTTTCTTTTACATTTTTGTGAATTTGTGAAACCTGCAATTTTATGCACAGATGCCACATGCACTTAGAACTCAAGATACTCAATTTTTTTTAATTTATGTTTATTCTAAGTTTACGGTCTCGTGGTCTCGTTATCTATACTTTGATAGCATATTATCATATATTGACGAATATTTGGTGAAATTCAATTTTGCTTTGGAAAGTAAAAGAAAAATTATCTTATAGTCAATTACTTGTTTTCCGCCCCCTAAAAGTGAAAAAGGGGGGAACTATAGAAGAGTTTTCTATTTATCTGCCTGTTGGTAAATCCCACTTGCTGAGTTTTGTTATATGTGAAATTATCTTGAAGGTCGAAGATGAATGCCTATTTGTTCTACTTTGATGATTTTGACGAAATTTTGTTCCGTTGCTTATGTGATAACTCAAAGAATATCGGTATGATTTTTCAATTTGGAAAAAATGAAACGTCATTCGTAAATGTACAATATCTTTTTAAAAAGTGAAGATGTTTTTATTTTGTAAATAAGCATACCGTAATGAGTAATTCTCAGATAAAATATTTTAGCAATAAATTATCAGAGGAAGACAAACATCACATTGCTGACATTAGATTCTTCCCGGATAGGTTTCTTTCCTTTTTAACAAAAGTCTAACATTTCTTTCATATATCCTTTTATAAAAAATTATATGTTGCATTCTTACCATTTTGTAAGAGATCTACAATTTTACAAAGTTCTTATATTCAGAGAGTACATCTAAGCGCTACCTATAATTTTGTTTAGGATATGTAAGATAAATTTTTATATGAGTATTACTAGAAACTCAAATATTTCTGTGATTTTATTGTTTTATGGCAGGAAATATACTTAGTAATAAGTTGATTGCTTTATTATTATTACCATATCGCACAGTCTTATTTTTTTATATTAATGTTTGAACATAATTTTTACATTTCTATAACCTTTCAGTACAATGGTAAAAAAGTAAAACGTATGGAAAAAAGATAACGAACCACGTTGCTGTGCATGTATTATTTTTAACAAGGACATGTTTTGCAGTGCAACTGCATTAAAAGGCAAGGGAAAGGAAGAGCACATCTATACAGATAAGATTTCATTTGTTAAAACAGGAAGGTTGATATCGTTATCAGGAAATGCAGTGAATATTAACTAGTGGATCACTTACTCTGACTTTTAAAAGATAAATACCAGGGACTTTCCTGAATTTAAAAATAAATACAGATGAGTGAAGTTGTGGAAGGATAATTAAGATACGTTAAGCATATTCTAATGGATTGATTTTGAAGTGGAAATCCAATATTGATTCAAGAATATTCCTATCTATCCTATCACAGTCTATTTACTTTTATCATTTTTAAAAATACTGACCAATCATGTGAAATAAAATACGTCATTGATTGTGTGAAAGTTTTCGTCATCATAAGGTCTTTTTTTTTTCTTTTATAAAATTTCAAAAACTAAATGTATATCTAAATTATACTTATTGACCGCTGAGGGCAGTCGCATCAAATGAGGAAGATGTATAAATAGTTTAAATACATTGATAAGAATTTGAAAAGAGGAAGATAACGAGATGTAATCGATCTCAAAAAATCTATAAGCAATACAAATCTCTGAAAAGAGCATACATGTATATATGGACCGCTGGAAACTCCAGGGGTGGGATCAGATGCCTTGGAGGAGTAAGCATCCCTCTATGAGCCCAATGTATTTTTCAGGTAGACTGAACATTCCGTAGTCGATTACAGTAAAAAAAACAAAGGCTAATATTGACTAAACAAGGTTATTATCACGACTAATGCCGATTTTAAATGAAGTTGTTGGAATCCCTGAAACATCAACTTTATCCTTCAGTGGCCTACCTCGGTTTAAAAACGGAGAGTACCCAGAGCAAGCTTTTTTCATGAGATGAGAGACATAAATACCTCATGCAGGTAATAACGAATTATTGTTTTAAAATTTGACGATGGAAAAGTTGAAGTCATTTCAATTCTCATACAATTTATTTTTTAATTGGTCTATATCTCCCATAGCCAGTTATGAAACATGTGTGGCAGACTCCGTGGTGTCTTTTACTGCAAGTTCACTGAAATGTAGTTAAGTGATGAATTCAAGTAAAGTGCTCTATCTTGCTTTAGAAAAATTAAGCCATTGGTTCTTCTGAAATAACTTTAGTGATAATTTAATAGAAGCAAGTAAAATTTGAGTAAAAAGTTAATGTGCGTGGAAGAATTATTTTAATTTTATTTGATGTACGTGACAATTTATACAATAAATAGTAGTCTTTTTTGTTTGGCCTTGAAGTCAAAACCCACTGGAAGGATTATCCAATTAATGCTATTTATTTAATGCGCAACTAATTTACGTGGCGTGCATTCAAAAGATCAAACAATAATTCGTTTTAAATGCCACGAATTTACGAGAATTGATGTCATAGCTACTAGTAATCATATTCCGAAACACATGTCTCTTATTGATGAAATTTAGATGTTGCGCCCGGACTTTTTTGTGGTGGTATCTCATTGATTTTTCCATACATAACTTGAGGCCCCTTGGCATTGTTTAAATTGCAGTTTGTGTACTATTGGCAACATTCAAAGAAACAATTTACCATACAAATAATCAGTATGAAAAAATCCGAATTAAAAAAAAGTATAATTTTAAAAATCTATTAAATGAATGTATTTGAACACATTTTTGGACATGTTAAAGAATAATCACATGAAAAAATATTTTTATACTTTATAAGTCTCCTGCGTTACATACAGGTTTGTACTACGATACTCTTATGCATACGATACTCTTACGCATACATACATAATCTATTACATATCTTTATACGGTAGGTGCGCCATTGAAGGGAGCGTTTCGCTTTTGCCAGCCCCGTTTGTTATTTTCAACTGCATAAATATCTAATGTAGGAGAAATCTATATTCTTAGTTGCAAACAATCAATTTACTTTTTTAGAGATGCATATTACTCTCACCCCACCTCGCCCACCCCCTTTGGGTTGGCTTTGTGAACTAACTTAGTATTCCCCATCGTCTCAAACCGCGGGTCGGAGTCCGCATATAGCTCCGTCCAACACGGCAAGAATGGGAGAGGATCGTACATTTTGGTCGTATTTGCGACGATAAGTTTTTCCCAACTTTTTACAAAATGGTTTTTTAAATTGAATCACTTTCGCTGTGTTGATTTTTATGTTAAATTAAAACAAAAAATAATAATCTTAAAACAAATCAATTTAAAAGTTAAGTAAAATATCACTTTGAACTGCAACCATTTTGAACGTAAAATTAGTTGAAATTCACTTTCATCAGTTTTGAGTTCTTTTTTTTTTTAACAAATAGCTGTAAAGTTCTAAAGAAATTAGATTCATCTCAATATTGAAAATACATTTGATGTGAAACTATTATTTAATTTCTTGAAGATGTTTACAGCAATGTATTATCTGTAGGTTATGCTGTATTGTTACAACATCAATTTTGCGTCATCTTTTGCATAACCAACAGCCGTGACGACAGAAACGGGGAAGTAGAATAACAGGCTATACTAGTATGCGAAACCTGAACATAAAAACAGAAAATGGCATCCCACACGATGAAATAGTTAAAATTTACATCTTTAATTGTAATATTGCCATAAATCTGGTATTATTTGAAAAACTTAAATATGATGATGACTAGAAATTATTTTCCTGAAAATGAAATTAAAATTATGAAACACTTAAATTTTCACATAAAAAATTGGTAAAGAACAGTATGTTGCGTGTTCTTCAAGATTTAAGCACTTAATTCTTGCGTTCCACAAATTTGTAAGAAAAAGAAAGAAAGCAACAACATAAGGTGTTCGAAAGCCAAAGGTTAAGAAAATTATGTTCGCTTCTTTGATTTAATGGTAGCATCATTTAGTGCATATTGTGTATTTTTAAAACTTTTAAAAATGAACCTTCTTTTTTTCTTGGAATTGTGAATATTCGATAGAAATTACGAGGAAATGAAAGTTATGGAAAAACTTTTTCATGTTTTCCAAATTTCAGAATCAGTTAGGTGGGAATACATTATGCAGTTCTTAATGTCCACACAGAAAAAAATATCTTTCTGATTTGACTAAGATTAGAATATGCGTGTGTTCATCTCGGGAAATTTCCATTTCCTTGAACACAAATAAGAAACAGCATTTTAGCTGGTACAAATTGCAACGTTTTATTAAATGAGCTCTTATCGGCATAAGAGTACTTTGAGCTATCCTTCATGCAATTTAGTCGCATCCATACATACCAATAATTACGCTTCTTTTGATTTTTCTGTCATCTGACGAAAAAATTCAAAATGAGAGTTTGCTGGTCTTTGAAGACGACAATAAAGGGTTTGGAGGTGGTAAAATATACAGTTTGACAAAAGAGTGTGTCTAGAATTAGGTAATGGAAGGTAGTAGATTGTCCAGTGGTGAAAAGTAGAGAAATAGTTCCCTAACCGTGCACAGAAAATATTGCGCTGTAAATTGCAAAACCTTTCCATTTCTAGATCAGGGTTTGGGCCATAAGACTTGGACGAGCTCACTTTTGATCTCAGTCTCTCTTTTACCAAAGGAATATATAGTGGTCTCCATGCAGGCTTGGGGCCATAAACCTTATACGAGCTCACTTTTCCACAATTAAGTCCTTTGAAAAAAGTGAGACTGAGATCAAAAGCGAGCTCATCTAAGTTTTATAGTTCCCAAGATCATGCCTGTAGCGTTATGGTCAAAGACTGAAAAGTAAAACCATAACGCTATACAGTTTCTGCAGCAAGATGAAATGCTGTTTACACAAAGTTATGTTATTTTTTTGTTTTGTGAAAATAGTAATTACTGACAATGTTATGATAAATAAAGTGTATGTAATAATTCCATATACGTACATTCATCAGTTTTATAATATATGAAATAATAAGATCTTACAGTGCAGCATCTGCGAACGGAATGATTTTGAGATATGAAAATAAAAAAAATATATACCTAATCTAACAAAAAAATTGTATCGCTTTAAAATCTTATGAGACTAAATCTTTCGGTTAAGGATTATGATTTGTTTGTGTAATATCACTTATTACTAATTTTTGTAAATATATTAAGAAAATTCTCAAATTACTATGAAAAACCTATTGATGTGGTTTCCTTCATATGTGATCTGTTTTCTTCCTGTTGAAAATATAATTTTTTAGGTGTTCGCTAAACAAGGAACAGAATAAACAGGATTAAGCATTTTATGCTGACATGGAAACACTAACATTGAAAAATAACAAACACGCACACAC
>NW_026923665.1:0-21894 GCF_032062105.1 Saccostrea cuccullata | reverse complement strand
AGGGTTTAGACATGTCAATTTTTCGTTTTCAACGATAAAAAAGATTGGGGACTTAAATCAAGTCCCCAATGTTTTTTATGTCCCCATTTTACGACTTGCGTATCTGTAGCAGGTCCCCAGTATGGGGGAGCCACACACGCACACACACACACACACACACACACACACACACAGAATGTATGAATTTATGTCCTTGACCATTGAACTTTTGACCTCAAAATTAATATGGTCTTCCTTAAGTCAAAGGTACATGTACTTATGGTAGGCCATAGGGAGATGTGGTATAAAACATCATTGGAAAAGATGAAAAGGCCTCTCAAGATATTGCACAAAAATGAAAATGTTGAAACAGACAGAGTTTGTGAATTGACCATGACCTTTTGACCTCAACATCAATAGGGGTCTTCTCTAGACCATTTGGAGTTGTGTAAAATTTTATTGAAAATGCTCAAAGGCTTCTCAAGATTTGTGTGGAAACTAAGCGTTACAGACAGACAGAAAAACAGCTAGACAGATGGATGGACAGACAGACAATTAAATATCCTCCTAGGGATCTTTCCTTCTAGGGCATAGGAAGTTATGGTATGAAATTTAACTGCAAAAGCTCAAAGGGCTCTTAAGTCATTCATTGTGATCTGTAAAACTTTCATTTCCGGGCAATATCTCCAGAAGTTTTTCTACTACAAGTCCTATGCCCCTGCCTGCCCTTCTGAATGTGTCCGTCCTCAACTCTCCCCCCCCCCCCACCCCACACACACACACATATTCTCATTCTTTTTTTTCTAAAGTGGGAGACACAGATTTTTCTGAATTAGCTTGTTTAGTTCAGATTTGTCATATCATGTGTTAAGTAAACATACATAAACTTAAACCTTATGAACATGTACCTTAACTGAACATATGATTCTGATTTATTTTTATAATTTCATGAATTAAACTTTTTCTTTTAGTGCCACAGCCCCAGGATACAGATCAATTACTCCAGGCAACCCGTATAATCCAACGTCCATTCAACTCCCGTACTAGATTGTGATTTTGTTGTTTGTTTAATAAATTCGATTGTACAACTTTCAAGACTTGTCATATTGATACAATCAAATCAAGCGGCGATCCAATCCCGTTATCCGAATAGTCCAATCGGGATTTGGTTTTGTAAATTAGTGCGCATATACATTTTCCAGTTTACAACCTGAAATTGGTGTAAACAATGTTTAAATCAAGTAATTCAACACAACAATAAATGAGTTAGTTGATATCTGTGACAGTGATGTAGATCTATATGCTATATATGCTCCTGTCTCGGAGAAGTATTGACAAATCGAGGTTTGAAGTTTATATTGTCAAAAATACCTTCCAACAGGAAGCTTTCTCTGACGTTCTTTCACAGGGTACATATGTAATATATTCAGGTTGTGGAAGTGATTTCGTCTTGAAAAGTTTAAAATGTGAGCATTGAGTCCTCTACCAAAATTGTGAAATTCACGGCCCCAGGGTCAGGGGTTCTAGTGCTAGGGCGGGGCTATATAGATTATATAGTGAAAATGCATGATTTCTTTGAAAATCTTCTTCTCTGCTCCTGGGAATTAAGTAAACTAACTAAGTACATAGTTATGATGAGCAAGAGTGCCTCTTCCAAAATTGTGAATTTTGTGGCCCCAGGGTCAGGGGTTCTGGTGTTAGGGCGGGGCACTATTGGTTATATAGTGAAAATGCATTTATTCTTTGAAAATCCTCTCCTCTGATTCTGGGTATTAAATAAACTAACTAAGTACATAGTTATGATGAGCAAGAGTGCCTCTTCCAAAATTGTGAATTTTGTGGCCCCAGGGTCAGGGGTTCTGGTGTTAGGGCGGGGCTATATACAGTGGACCCTCATTTATCCGGACGCTTTGGTTCCCAGTCAATTTGTCCGGATATGTGAAGCATCCAGATATCTGAATCACCAGTTAAACAAGACAGAATAACATTTTAAAATTTCGTTCCGATGAAAAATCGTCCGGACACTGAAGCATCCGGATATCTGGCGTCCGGATATCTGAAGGTCCACTGTAGATTATATAGTGAAAATGCATGATTTCTTTGAAAATCTTCTTCTCTGCTCCTGGGTATTAAGTAAACTAACTAAGTACATAGTTATGATGAGCAAGAGTGCCTCTTCCAAAATTGTGAATTTTGTGGCCCCAGGGTCAGGGGTTCTGGTGTTAGGGTGGGGCACTATTGGTTATATAGTGAAAATGCATTTATTCTTTGAAAATCCTCTCCTCGATTCTGTGTATTAAATAAACTAACTAAGTACATAGTTATGATGAGCAAGAGTGCCTGTTCCAAAATTGTGAATTTTGTGGCCCCAGGGTTATGGGTTCTGGTGTTAGGGCGGGGCACTATTGGTTATATAGTGAAAATGCATTAATTCTTTGAAAATCTTCTCCTCTGATTCTGGGTATTAAATAAACTAACTAAGTACATAGTTATGATGAGCAAGAGTGCCTCTTCCAAAATTGTGAATTTTGTGGCCCCAGGGTCAGGGGTTCTGGTGTTAGGGCAGGGCTCTATTGATCATATAGTGAAAATGCATTAATTCTTTGAAAATCTTCTTCTTTGCTCCTGGGTTTTATGCCAATGATCTAAGAATATATATTTATGATGGAGGAAGGGGCATCTAGCAAAATGGTTATTTTTTTATGCCCCCCCCCTTCCTGGGTTGGGGGGTGGGGTGGTGGTACATAGTCTGAAAATAAAATTAATGCTTTGAAATCTGCTCTTAGGTATTAATCAACCATATATGATAAAATTTGCAAAATTTTGAAATATGTGGCCCCAAGATCAGGGGTTCCTTTGGGATGATGTGCACAACTAGTTATAAAGCAGAAGTGCATTTTCTCTATGTTACTCTGATCTACCTTTTGGTATTAAGTAAATAGAGTAAGCATGCTAAGTCTATAATTATGATAAGCAATGGTGCCTCTTTCAATATTGTGAATTGCGAATTTCATGGCCTCTGGTTTAAAACAGGAACCAAATTTAATAATTTGAAAGTTGTTGCCCAATACTCAGGTGACCTATAAGGCCCGTGGGCCTCTTGTTTGTGTAAAAGTGGGTCAAACTCCAAGGTCTAAGTCAAAAGGTCAAATATGGTGGTACCCAAAGAAAGGTCTTCTCACAAGGGACACACAAGTGAAATATAAAAGTCATAGCTCCACTAAATCAAAAGTTATGGGCAAGGTTAAAGTTTTTGTGACAGACGGACAGACGAATGAGATTTAATGTCCCCTTGCTTTCGCTAAAGCGGGGGACAATAAAGAAGGCAATAAATTGTTATTTTATTCATTATGGTTTTATTTTGATCGGGATTGGTCCAAAATGAATTTTTTTTTTCAATTTGCCATTTCATTTCAATTTCTTGCCAAAAAGACTGAGACTAGTCAAAATTCACATATACTTTGATCATTAGTAAACTTTAAGTGAATCATTGTGCATACGTACAGATATTTCTCCATCAGATAATAAAGGCTTGTCATAATTTTTAATTCTTATACCACCAACCTTTCACTTGCTATTTGACTTGGAATTAAAGTCATGACACTCCTTAGGTTCATAAACAGTACCTGTATCAGGTTCCATTGAGCAATCTTTGTATCAAGTACAAGCTCCTAGTACAAGCTCCTAGTATTTCTACATTGTCAAGTTAAAGCCTTAAAAAAATAATTTTACACTATTCTGCCTGTAACTTTCAACTTGCTGCATTGACACTGGATTAAAATAAGAATTTTCCTTATTTCAAAAACAATACCTGTACCAATTCTTTTCCAAATAAAGTTTTAGCCTAGACATTTTTTTTTCCTTTTTTCTACCAGTGACCTTGAAATCGCCAAAATGACCTTGGATAAAGGTCAAGGCATATTCTTTGATCATAAGCAATATCTGTACCGAGTATGAGCTTCCACTGACTCTCCATTACAAAGTCAAGTTATGTCATACCTTTTTTCTACTAGTAACCTTGAACTAAACGGAATGACTGGATAAGATCATGACACATTTTTGGGTCATAAGCAATCCCTGTACCAGGTTTGAGCTTCCAGTGATTCTTTCTACAAGTTATGACCCAGACAAAAATTTCATACTTTTAGGCCAGTGACCTTGAACTTGCAGGAATGACCTTGTGTCAGATCAGGACTAACTGTCGGGTCATTACAAGCAAGCTCTATAACAAGTATAAGCTTCCAATGTTTCCATATATCAAAGTTAGAGCCTAAAAAAAATTACATTCACAGACAATGTGATTCCTATATGTCTCTAAAACTTCCTTTGTTTGGGGTAAAAAGAGAAGTTTCATTTCAAGGAATACATGTTTGAAATATGAAAGCCCTAGCACTAATCATTCACATCATTTTTTTTACCAAAGTAGGTCAAAGTCTAACTTAAAGGTTAAAAAAAGTTCAAAAGGAATGGCCATGGGTAGTAAAAATTAGTAAAGAACTTTATTCGGTTATAACCAATATTTGCCCCCAAAATCAAACTTTGATGGAAATATATTTAATTAAGTTCTTAAACAGGGGAGTATATGCTGACTTCAAAGCACTGAATATTTTCAAAAGTAATGATGTCATATGTACGTAATGACGTCACAAACATGACGTAAATCTCAGTCTTTTATGAATTTCAGAAAAATGTACATATTTCGTCGATATTTTGAGTAAAAGTCACCGAGCGCATGTGTGTTCAGGATCAATATTTTGATATAATGTGTAGAATGATAATATCAATGAAATATGTCAATATTGTTCCTGAACAAACTTGCGCTCTATAAATTTTAAAGCTAAAATTGTTGAAATTTTGTCCATTTTGTCCTCTCTCTGAAAAAGGATATAAAATCGGACTAGTTTGTGACGTCATTATGAAAAACAAAAATAGTGAATACACTGCTTTGACACTATAATATTTTCTGTTAATTTATATTTCTCATACAATTTATTGAATTCAGCATATTTCAGGAAGTTTTCAAAATTTGACTTTTGTGGGGGCAAATATATGCAATATACCGCATATAGTTCTTTGGAGACACATAAACAGACAGACAGTTTATCAAAATATGCCCCCAAATCTTCAATTATAGAGGTGGAATAAAAACTCAACAAGTTTAATTCCATGACAAACAGACTGTATAATAGTGTATTTTAATATACATGATAAATTCAAACTGATATAAATTAATCATGTATCACAAGGGACAAACACAGTTTTTACAATTACATGTACATCAGTTATGCTTTTCAAGAAAAATTGAAAAAATATGAAACATCTAGAAAATCTTCATATACTACTTGTGTATGAGGTAGAACATGCTTATAGAACTTGACAAGGAAAAATATTTCATAAAAAAACTTAAATAGCTTAGAATCTCAGTAACAACTAAAAGAAGGAAAAAGTGTTGCATACAAAGATAAAACTAAATTAGATAAGCAAGAAACCCATGGGCCACATCTGTCACCTGAGTAACTTTGGCCATTATGTTATTAAACAGAATTCCCCCTAATACCTCGGGCTATCTTGACCTTTTCCAATCCCCAGGGGTCATGATCCAAGCAATTTAGAATCTACACTAGTAACATTACCCCAGGATGCTTCCACAGAAGTTTTAGCTTTTCTGGCCCAGTGGTTCTCGAGAAGATTTTTTTATGACCCCACCCTATTTTTGTATATTCTTGACAATTTCCCCTCAGAAGGGGACTTTATTTTTATAATTTAAACTCCCACTACCCAAGGATGTTTTGTACTAAGTTTGGTCAAAATTGGCCCAATGGTTCTCAAGAATAAGCTGAAAATGTGAAAAGTTTACAGATGAATGGACAGTCAGACTGATGGACGACGGACAACAGGTGATCAGAAAATCTCATATGAGCTAAAAACTGCAAGGCCTGCTATGTAAATCAAAGGAGAGAAAATATAAAAGAATTTAGATTTTGTATATTGTTATATTTATTTATAATCTAAAACACTAAAAAATAATAATGTTACAATGAGATCACTTTATCTTTTCTAGCAATTTTCAAACTAAAATTAGATATCATTGAGATAGTGGCCATCTCAAAGGGTCACACTTTCAGCAATGAACATAAAAATGTAAAGTAGCTGAAAGGGGTTTTAACCTTGACTCTTGGCCTAGAAACTTTGTTCAAGGTTACTACACATCCATTGACCAGTGGCACTCTGTGAGAGAAGTATTAGCCACATTAGACCAAGGGGAGAAAGCATATGCTCTGGACAAGGATTCACACAAAAAAAATACCTCCCTTTCTCTAATAAGCTTAGATATTCAGACAAGCACTGATTTACCTCTCTTGATATTTTTGCTTAAAAATCCAATCTTTAACTTTTTTAAATTAAAAAATATAATATACAGACACAAAAAAACATTCAGAAAAAATAACTTAGTATATGAAAAGTTGTACAATAATGTAGTAACACAAGTTTGAGTGATCTGCTGTGGATGTCATATGAGTTATCCTTAATGAGTTATGTACTCAGCATGGTACACTGAATCCTGAGAATTAAGCTGTTTACTGTGTCCATCACTTTGTAGATATTAGTACATACTCAACTCTGTCCATTGGATTCTGTGAGTTAAGCTATTTAGTGTGTCCATCACTTTGTAGATAACAATGTACTCAGCACAGCCCATTGAATTTTGTCAGTTAAGCTATTTAGTGTGTCCATCACTTTGTAGATATATAACAATGTTCTCAGCACGGTCCATTGAATTCTGTCAGTTAAGCTATTTAGTGTGCCCATCACTTTGTAGATATATAATAATGTACTCAGCACTATCCATTGAATTCTTTGAGTTGAGTTATTTAGTGTGTCCATCACTTGCAGTCCAAACCTTAAATTACTCTCTGCACTATTGTTGAAGCATATTTGTCTGCTATCAAAGAAACATGAAATTGATGGCAGTCTGCCTGTAAAAAAAGAAATCACAAGGACTCAACATAAATATTAATAAAATCTTAATAAATGAAAAATAGCTAACATATTTTTACAGAATAGAAGGATTTTGCAGAGCTAAATTGTACATGTGTCTTACCTTTATTTTCAGGTCCCATAGTTGATCTCTTTGGAGTCTTGAGGAATCATGTTGATCTGCTTTTGGAAACAGGATCAATGCCAGCATAACCGTCTGCCTATTAACAAAAAGACACTAAGAATCCAAGCAATGAGAGAGTCAAAATCTCCTTTAATTCACATAATGCAAGGTCTATAGAGCTTTACATGCATCTGATCTGACTAACCATCAATGTTTAGGTTAGACAGTAGTAAGTCCTTACTTTCCACATTCTTGTTAACTGATTGAGATCAGTCTCATCTTCTACTTGTTAACAAAGGAAATCCAAAGATAATGAAAAAAACATGAACAAAAATACCTTGTGACCAAATGTTCACCTGAGTCACCTGACTTTGTCATCAAAAGAAAAATTCTTAATTCATATTTTTTTTACTAATCCTAGTCCAAAGGGATCATGATGTAACCTAATTTGAAACAACACATCCTCGGGATGCCCTATTGTTATTGCAACACAGTCTTGCTGTTGTGCAGCAGAAGTAAATCCCCCGGACCTATGATTTGATAAGTGTATAAAGAAAATTTGTAAATTGCAAAAAATAAATCTTTTTACCCACTCCTTAATCAGATATTGGCTGCTGTACAAAGCTTGGCAATAGACTCTTCTTTTTCTTCACTTGGTCAGCACTGGTCCTCTTCCCTTGTCAAATTCCTTGAAAATACTTGATGGAGAGAAGATAAGCAATAATACAAAGCAATGTAATAATCACAGAAATTCAAATGAACATAATCATTACAACATTATTAGCTTGAAAATCAAAAAGCAAATAAAGACAATAAGGTTATGATAGCTAGGAATAAGGTGGAATATTGGGGCAAGGAGAGGAAAGCATAGTTACTTTAGAGTAGGGAGGACAAAGATATGTCAGAAATAATTAAATAAAAAATACTTGTAAGACTCCTGCCTGTTAAAGTGGGTCATGATGAAGTTCCATAGGTAAAAAAGAAGTAAAGTCTGATTCTTACGAAGTTCCAATCTAATTCTTCTCATGGCTGCAGCGGAATGGGAAAGGGACTCTTCCTCAATTAGAATTCCTGGTCAGTAACTTTCTTCTGCTTAAAAAGATAAAACAGAGACACAAAAGGGGAAACACTTGCACTTCATACCAAGTGAGAAGCTTCAGTAAAAAGCAGCTTGTTGCTTACCACTTTTGAAACATAATACCTGCAAAACACAGACAGGAATAGACTCTTCTTATACATGTATTAATGACCTTGGTCCTCCATTGTTGTTCCACTTCTGAATCAAAGGGGAACTGAAATCTGTCAATTGAAGGTCCAGATGTTAAAGCTTGGTACAGCCAACATCAATAGGCAAGCAAAGATACAAGAAGTAAAATTTGAATCTTACCCTGCTTTCTGCTGCTGTATGCAGTTCAATGAGAGAGGGCCCTCTTCACTTCAAGATCCTGTTCAGCCTTAAAAGTATTCCTCTTAAAAAGATAAAACTTGCACTTCATACCAAGTGAGAAGATTTCTTAAATAAACTAGTGGCCAATGGGCAATATGCTCACCTAAGCATATTGGCTTGTGGTCATTGCTCTATATAATCTTAAGGAATTCTATTATACGCGAAAATGAAATTTTCGCGAGCAAACCGTCTCGCGTAATTGCGCGAAAATAAAGTTCTCGCGAATAAAAAGTGATTTACAGTATATATGAATATTTTTACATGAATTTAAAATACTTGTATTCTCTCTGAACTACAGGTTGGCTTTACTAAGGATGGAAAAATTACAGCTCTTGAATGTGACCTTTACAACAATGCTGGACATAGCTTGGATCTCTCAGGTGCTGTAAGTAAATTACACATCTATGTGAATGAGTTATAAAATTTCATATTCTGAAATCATAATTATTTGAAATCCTAGGCATTATACTATGAATTTAACAGAAATATTTTTCAAATGATTTTATTTACAGGTAATGGACAGAGCTTTATTCCACAGTGATGCCAGCTATAAGATTCCTAACATCAGAGTGTCTGGACACCTCTGTAAAACTAACATTCCTTCCAATACAGCATTCCGGGGATTTGGTGGACCACAAGGCATGTTTATAACAGAAACCTGGATAGAGCAGATTGCCTCAACTTTAGGCATTTCAGCAAAACAGGTACCTCTTTCAAATCTGTATTTTTTTGACATATGTCACAAAGTTCATGTTCAGTAATGTATGTTTTATCTCTTTTGAGTCTTTAACAATTACACTGTTTAAAAATTGAATGAAAGATTGTTAACTAGAGTAATGTACATGTAGTAATGATCAAGGTTTCAGCTGGGAAAAGAGCAGGACATCCACACCCTCCTTCCTTTTATAATAGCCAATGTTTCATTACGATAATTTTTATTTCATGTATATTTAGGTCAGGGAAATCAACATGTACAATGAAGGGGAGACAACCCACTTTAACCAGGCTCTCCGTCAGTGTAACATCAAACGCTGCTGGAGCGAGTGTCTGGAGAGAAGTGATTACTGTAATAGGAAGAAGGACATTGATATATTTAACAGGTAACTGTATACAGGGTTATTTTCACCCCGCCTTATTTTTGCCCTTAAACACTTGTAAACATTTTTGCCCCATCTTAGATTCGACCAATCACAGTTTTGTTCAAGAAATTATACTGTGTTCTTTGAATTCGCCCCAATTTAAATTCTCCCAACCAAGGTTAGGACGAAAGGGATGAAAATAAAATGGGGGGCGAAAATTTCCCTGTAGACAGTTTTTTTGCAATGGAACTTGCTATAGTTCTGAATTATAAGATAATTTGAACGTATCTGTTAATTGATCAAAGTATGTGGAAATCCTTATCAAAGATCAGTTTCAAATTCCTCAAAAAATTTGTGCTGTAACAGAAACATGTAATTTTAGTGAAAACCGATGGAAAAAGAGGGGAATATCCATTATCCCAACAAAGTTTGGAATCTCATACACTGCATTGTTTCTTAACCAGGTGAGCTTTCTGATTTGTTCAAATAATTTGATTTTGATATACAGGTATAGTGACTATTTTTACTTGAAGATTGTCGTGTATGAGGGGGCAGATAGTCTTAAAAGTTTATATATTTTTTTTCTTATGTGCATATGTGTATTTTGTAGAGATTCAAATAGAGTTGTTTCCCTTCTATTACTTGGTCATATTTAATGTTGTTTCATTATCAGGCTGGAGCTTTGGTCATCATCTACAAGGACGGGTCAGTCCTGATCACACATGGAGGTACAGAAATGGGACAAGGACTTCACACCAAAATGATCCAGGTACATCACACATAAAACAAATATTGCTTTGATATCCCCTCACAGCAAAGTTGAAGGATATATATGATGGCATTTACTTTGCATCGGGATTGATGTTGAATGCTTTGTGAGATAATGCTCTGCTTTGCGATGCCTTGTCATGTGTTTATTCCCCCTCCTCTCCATTTCTTTGCTGTAGAAGTTGTCTTTTACCTTTGGATATGCATGTAATCCTATCCTTGTTCCAAAGTATGAACATAATTGGATCTCCTTCTCAATTTATACATATAAATAATGTGTAGATTCCCTCAGTTGCTAATTGTTAACTCATTTTCTAAATTTCTTAAGGTTGCTGCCAGGACATTAAGAATTCCTGCCTCTAAGATACACATTAGTGAGACGAGTACTAACACAGTCCCCAATACGTCGGCTACTGCAGCCAGTGCCAGCTCAGATCTGAACGGAATGGCCATCCAGGTAAGAATGATGAAAAAAATGGATATATCAGATAAGCAACATTCATTCATTTTGAGAATTATTTTCTTATCTATCAAGTGCAATTAATTAGAAAGATAAATATTAAATATTAAACTATATTTGTAAGATATATGGAAGTAGATATGTGTTCATATAAATTTAGCTGTAAAGATAAACATAAGTCATCTTCTTCCATTACAGAATGCATGTCAAATTTTGCTAGAGAGACTGGAACCGTATATAAATGCAAACCCCAAAGGATCATGGGAAGACTGGGTAAACATTTCCATCATATTTTTACTTGCAAATACTCATCATTTCTTGGGTCTCCAATATCACTTTCCCACCATTATGCTTATGTGAAAGTCAATATATTTTACAGGTAAATGCAGCATATTTTGACAGAACAAGTCTATCCACAACAGGATTCTACAAGTAAGGTCAAAATGTCAAGAGAGATGTTGATAGAAATGCATTCAATCCATATTTATACAGTTATTATAAAGTAATGCAATATACATAAATCCAATATTTATTTAATAATTAAGAAACAAACTTATTTACCCACTGAAATGTTCTATTTCTTTACACCCCTACCCCAAAATTTGTTTCATATATTTTCATGTTCCCCAAACAGCTCCCCAACCCTTTGTTGGTGCCATATTCCCTGTAAGCTTCATTAAACAAGACTAACTCTGTGCACTTTGACTTTAACAAATACCTTAATTACAATATATAACCTACACTCCTGCTAAGCTGTCTAACTATCATCTAAAGCCTACACTACTACACATTTTAATATACAATATATTACATGCACCAAAAGGAAATCACTATTTTTTGTATTTTTCATTTCACTCGTTCCAAATGCACGCACGTGCGTGCACGTGCATGATGACCATACCTTCTTGTAGGAGCTACCTTACATCTACTATACAAATCCCATCCTGTTCTGAATGCAAGGGAGAAAGCATTTCAAAGCCAATCAGAGGTGGCACTCGTGCTTCCTGTAGAATTCAAACTCAAGAGGTCAAAGCCTGAAAAAGTTTTAACATTTCAATTGGAAAGCCAAATAATATTGGGATTTAAAGTTTTTTTTAATCAGATTGCAGCACGCAGGTATGCGCACTTTTTCATGAAAATTCTTATATATCTGCTGTTCATCTTCATAATGTGGTCAGTTAAAAATTTCAAAGGATTATGCTTAAACAAGAGATAAACAAACACATCAAAGGAGAATCATGCTCACATTTTGCTATTTTGACAAATGACAAACTTCATTTACTAATATATACTTATAAATTTGTTTCACAACCTTTCTTCAATATTGGTTGCTGCATAATTATATGGGACATTTCTCGTGTTGCTGTCTAACTTGCAAGCACATGTGCATCACATGCTTTCACTGAAAAATTTTATATTACAGACTGTAGATCACCCTAATGTTGACTATGTAAAATTTCAAAAGAATGCAACAAATCACAAAAAGATACTTACCACTTTCAGCCATGTCAGCTGCTGAAAGCACACGTGCATGCGCGTGCGTCTTCCTCTCTTTGACCCTTCCTCATTTTTGTTCTATTCCCATATCCTTAAAGTATAAAACTGGCACAATGTTAGTCAAAACTTGAGTTAAGATATGCAACATATATTGGTCATTTTAACTTTGGGCCATGTTGCGCTGCTCTTGCATAGCAGTGCGCGCAAATGGACTCCTACATCTGCTTTACCCTGGTTTTACCTCCATGTGTTGTTTACTCTTCCCAGTCCCTGAAAGAAAAACTGGCACAATGTTAATAAAACTTCAAAAAGAATGCAACAAATCAACGAAAAGTTACTTACCACTGTTGAACGGCCATGTTTTGCTGTATAGAGATGGAAATAACTCGTCATCTCGTCTTCCTCTGTTGGTCAACCCTGCTCCTCCATCGTTGTTCCTCTTCCGAGTCCCTGAGAGTATAAAACTGGCACAATGTTAGTAAAACTTCAAAAGACTGCAACAAATCAAGAAAAGTTACTAACCACTTTGGGCCATGTTGGCTGCTGTATAAGCTTGACATTTTGAAATGCTTTTTTGATGTATTACAAATTCTCTTACTTTTTGAGATATAAAGAAAAACTTATGGCCCCTCCAGTCCCTTAATTTTAGGGGCCAGTCCCTTTTTTTCGAAATCATAAAACTGGCACAATGTTCTATATGTTAAACAAAATTTTCAAAAGAATGCAACAATATCACAAAAAGTTGTAAAAATTTTGAAATTCGCAATAGGACAATTTTCGGGCCATGAGAGGCTGCGCGCGGCACTTCCGATAAAAATGAAATTCATTTTGCACTTCCTATCTTAGGACTATCATACCTGAAATTTTCACGTCCATCGTTGTTTTTCGTTCGCAGTCCCTGAAAGTATAAAACTGGCACAATGTTAGTAAAACTTCAAAAGAATGCAACAAATCACGAAAAGTTTCTTACCACTTTGGGGGATGTTGGCTGCTGTATTTTGTTGGGTATTGGACTCGTCTGCTCTTCTGTCTCTGTTGGTCGACCCTGCTCCTCCATCGTTGTTCCTCTTCCGAGTCCTGAAAGTATAAAACTGTCACAATGTTAGTAAAACTTCAAAACAATGCAACAAATCACGAAAAGTTACTTACCACTTTGGGCCATTTTGGCTGCTCATTTAGAATGGAAATACATTCGTTTTCTTTTCATATTAAATCATCACTTATCTTTGGTTGTGACCCTGCTCCTCCATCGTTGTTCCTCTTTTAATGAGTCCCTGAAAGTATAAAACTGGCACAATGTTAGTAAAACTTCAAAAGAATGCAACAAATTATGAAAATTTATTGACACTTAGGGCCATATTGCTGGAAAATATCCACTGGTTGGGAATTTGATAGCAAAAAATGAAAAATACCGGTTGTGTTTTTCATGTATTACTCGTACCTAATTTCACTCCCGAATTTACTAATTAGTTAATTTCCTCTTCCCAGATTAAATACCTTTATTTGTGTAAAGTATAAAACTGGCACAATGTTAGTAAAACTTCAAAACTATACAACAATTCCACGAAAAGTTACTTACCACTTTGGGCCATGTTGGCTGCTGTATAGAGATGGGAAATGGACTCGTCATCTCGTCTTCCTCTGAATGGTTTCACCCTGCTTAGAATTTTGTTCCCCCTTTCCGCATTGCTGCTAGCCAGCGGTGATAAAAACTGGCACACATGTTACACTAACACCAACACAGAATGCAACAAATTTACAAAAGTTACTTACCACTTTTCAGGGTTCTCATGTTGGCTGCTGTATTGCATAGATGCAAATGGACTCTTCATCTCGTATTCCTTAGGTCGACCCTGCTCCTCCATCGTTGCTCCTCTTCCGAAACCCTGAAAGTATAAAACTGGCACAATGTTAGTAAAACTTCAAACTAATGCAACAAATCACGAAAAGTGTTATATTACCACTTAGGGCCATGTTTGTTGTATGACAGGGAAATGGACTTGTCATCTCTTCTTCCTCTGATTGTTTGAAGGATTGTTCCTCCATAAAACAGAAAAGTTCCTATGAATCCCAGTCATTAAAGTATAAACTGGCACAATGTTTCAATGTAAAACTTCAAAATATATGCTTTTAACAAATTATTTATAAAGTTACTTACCACTTTGGGCCATGTTGGCTGCACATAGAGAAAAAAAATGGATAACTTCATCACTGTCTTCCTCTCATTATGTCGATCCTGCAATCCTACCACTACGTCGACGTCTTGATAATCAAATAGATAAAATTAAGACAGATTGGAATTTTGAATGTTAGTAAAAACTTTTTTCAATTTTCAAGAATGCAACAAAATCACGTAAAAGTTATTATCCAAATAAAATTATTCAGAAGTTGTTTTTCTGGTTAAGGGTGGTCTTTTCCTACAGTTTGTCATTGTTTACCCTGGTCCTCCATCGTATTTCCATAAAGTATAAAACTGGCACAATTTTTATAACTATCAAAAGAATGCATATATTAATAAAGTTACTTATTTTTGTTGGGCCATGCTTGGGCTGTATAAACTAACATTGTATGACAAAATTTTGGTTAAACAAAGTATTTAAAAAATCACTATTAGAGAGGCGAAGTGACAATCAAATGCGCTATGGCTCTTTGCAACTGACTCACTATTCATGATAATTACTTAAGAATGCACACAATTTAAAAAACTTCAAAAGAATCACCAATTCGTTATAAAAAGTTATGGTCGAACATATTGGCTCATGTTGGCTGCTGTATAGAGATGGGAAATGGACTTGTCTATAAAGTTGAACTACTTACAATTTTTTAAAGCAAATTTGTCCTAAATTTTTGTCAATTTTATTGAGTCCCTGAAAGTATAAAACTGGCACAATGTTAGTAAAACTTCAAAAGAATGCAACAAATCACGAAAAGTTACTTACCACTTTGGGGCATGTTGGCTGCTGTAAAGAGATGGGAAATGGACTCGTCATCTCGTCTTCCTCTGTTGGTCGACCATGCTCCTCCATCGTTGTTCCTCTTCCGAGTCCCTGAAAGTATAAAACTGGCACAATGTTAGTAAAACTTCAAAAGAATGCAACAAATCACGAAAAGTTACTTACCACTTTGGGCCATGTTAGTGAACTAGACATCGTATAGAATTGAAAGATGGTAAAATTGTTTGATCAATTATGTTTCTGTATAGAGATGGGAAATGGACTCATCATCTCGTCTCCTTCTGTTGGTCGACCCTGCTCCTCCATCGTTGTTCCTCTTCCGAGTCCCTGAAAGTATAAAACTGGCACAATGTTAGTAAAACTTCAAAAGAATGCAACAAATCACAAAAATTCAAGTGAATAAAATCAGTACAACACAATTCGTTGAAAAATCAGAAAACAAGACAGTGAATTCAGGAAGACGAATGAAAGGGAAAGGGAAGGGGATAGTTAGTTATGTTAGAGTCAGCAGGGGCCAGGGGGTAGGGGAAAGAAAGGAGAAAATCAAAAATACTTCCATATAAGTTTCCTTTGCTGTTGCTGTGGCTTCTGGTGATTTTTCTTCTGAACTGTCTCAGCATTTCTGCTTCCTGTCAATTCAAAATCAATAGGTCAAAGCCTGACAAAGCCAACATCAATTGGAAAGCCAAAATACTGGGAAAAGGTACAAAGAGGTCAAGTATGAATCTTACCCCATTTTCTGCTCATGAATGCTGTTAAATGGGAAAGGGACTGCTCCTCACTTCAGGATCCTGGTCAGCCTCAAATTTCTTCTGCTCTTATAAAGAGAAAACAGACACATCATTGGGGAGACACTCTCATTTCACATGAAGTATGAAACTTCATTTAAAAGCATAGATAATCAAAGATTATGAAGCTCACATCGACGAATGTTATCAGTTTAAGTAATGCTAATCTCACATCATATTTCCTTACCAGTTAGTATTTATCCTGACAACAATATTCATGCAAATTCTGTTTAAATAGGTTTTAAAGTTCATTGAGAATTGACATTTTCCAAATACTTGAACCTGGTCACTCGTTTGAAGAATGCAGGTCAGATCCAGCATCCGGAGCAAGTTTCAAATGTCCATCTTTAGATGCATCATCCATGCAAGTTTGGTCAGGGTAGAGCTGGCACAATGTTGGGAAAAATTTCATCACTCATCTGGAAAAAGTACCACTTTGGGCATGTTGGCTGCTGTATCCCAATGCAAGTCTGGACTCGTCATCCTCTCCTAGACCCTGCTCATCCATGCTTGTTTTTCCCAGTCCCTGAAAGTATAAAACTGGCACAATGTTAGTAAAACTTCAAAAGAATGCAACAAATCCAAAAACCTTACCCTGGTCCATGTTGGCTCTGGAAAATGTGGGTCAGATCCAGCATCCGAAGCAAGTCTGGTAGTGTCCATTCCTTAATGCATCATCCATGCAATTTTGGTCCAGGTCCCTTATACTTACTAGAACATGGACTTGCTCCTAAAACTCTACCATGGCACAAATGCTAACCCTGAGGCTAGTGTCATGGTATAGCATAACTACATCTTGACTTTGTTGAGGTAAGTTCAAGTTCAAAATAAAGCTTCAATGTAAAAAAATTTTTTGCATTTGAATAACCTTCATCAATATCTCTAATTTGATTGTGATCATTCAACAGGTTAATAGTTATATTAGAATGACTATTTCAAAATATTTTGACCTTGCTCCAAAAATTTTGACTCTTTCACTCATCCATAAAATGTAGGTTGGATTCAAAAGAATCTAAACAAGCCTGGTAACTTACCACTTTGGGCCATGGTATGATTGGGAAAATAGGCCTTATAGTTACTTGGAAATGAGACTAGCTCAAAAAACTTTTAACCTAGTCACTCATATTAAAAATAAAGGCCAGATTCAGCATCCGAGGCAAGCCTGGTAGTGTACTTCCATATATTTTATTTTGGATGTACATGTTCGAAAAGTTACTTGTAAGTTTGGTCAAAATGGCTGGAAATGACACCTGCTTCAAAAACATTAACCTGATCATTCTTTTAAATTAGCTGAAATTGCAGTCTCTGAAACCCTGGTTATAAAACTGAAACATACTTGAAGCATCTTCAAAAGAATGCAACAAATCCGAAAAGTTACTTACCTAGGGCCATGTTGTGCTGTAAAAAGAAGTCTGCTCCAAAAACTTTCATCTGTTGGACACCAACACTTGCACTGATCCCATGGGTGTTCCTAATATTCCTGTACAAAACTGGCATAATGTTAGTAAAAAAATGATTAAAATGCAAATTTTTTACTGCCATCTCTGATTTGATGAATAAATCTATGCAAGTAAAATGTCATGCCGACAACCTCACCACTTGATTTCCAGCAGAATCCGGAAAAGGGGCAAAACATCATTGGCTGGGCTATTCCATTTGAGAAATGAAAGTACTGTTAAACGGCTGCATGTTGGAGAACACATAAGAAATATATATATCATACATAGCTGTAAAGAATGTTTTGAGAATTATTTTATTTTTTTTTTTTCAATTCAAAATGTTTTTCAACGGATACTCCAATATTTATGAGGTTTTTGGGATATTCTGCTGTATAGAGACTTTGTAATGATTAAAGTTCACTGTTATTTAGATGAGATAATTTCAATATTAAACCTTTCAACGTAAGAAACAGTAATTGACTAGGCCAATGGTTGACATTCAAAAGAATGCAACAAATCACGGATAACTTTTTATCCACTTTGGGCCATGTTGGGAATATATAGTGGAAAAGTGAGACTCGTCATCTCCTCTTCCTCTGTGAGTATATCTTGACAGATTTGACAACCAATATTTCTGAAAGTATAAATGTTGTAATGTTAGTAATACTTCACAGATTTAACCCAAAAATGTCTTTCTTTACTCTTATACCAGTGGAAATGGTTGTCTTTTTCAGTTTGTCTGTTTAAAACAATCATTAACATATGGGACCTGATAGTAAAATTACAAAGAGAAAAGTAATAAATATATAACTATGGTTTCTGCTTTTCAGTAACTCTGTTCAAACAATCAGTTCTCCTGATGTATGTTAAAAAAAGTTGACATAAATACCAATGATTAGAAATACAAAACTGTAATATTGTATATAAAAAAATAATTAAAGTTTGAGAAGTGAAAGAGGTAAAACAAAAGTTATCCACTTGCAATAAAGATCAACGATATGGCAATAAGACAACTTATTTCAGAAGATGTAATTTTTAATTAATTAGGAAAATATATAATGTGATAAATCATGTAAATCCTTGAACCAAGATTTGGGTTGCACCAAAGGTCAAAAAGTTACAAACTGCATTTTGATCTCAATATCAGAAATGCCGTTTGTTTCTCTCTTCCTCTGTTGAGGGTACCCCTCAAACACTCAAACCGCTTGAGTCCCTGAAAGTGTAAATCTGTTTTCATGTGTTTCCTAAAATTATAAGAATTAACAAATTAAAAAGTTAAAACTTACCACTTTTAATATTGGCTGCTGTATAGAAAATACTATGCATTTGTTTATTCACCGATCCTTGTCAGATTAACAAAAACTCCATGAAACCTCTTTTGAGTCCCTGAAGGTATAAAATCTGGCACAAGATTAGTAAGACTTCAAAACAATGCAACAAATCACAAAAATTCAAGTTAATAAAATCAGTACAACAAATTCATTAAAACTCAGAAAACAATTACAGTGAATTCAGGAAACATATATCTGCGACATAAAAGTTATGTTAGCATCAGCAGGGGCATTGCAGGAGAAAATCAAAAATACTTCCATATAAGCATTCTTTGCTGTTGCTGTGGCACTGGTAGTTTGATACAGACGAATTCTGGTGGATTTTTTTTACAATTAAATATAAAACTCAAAGTTTAAACTTACATATTGGAAAGTTTTTACTTTAATAAAAGAAGCAAGTGATAAGTGGGGTTACCCCATTTTCTGCTCATGAATGCTGTTAAATGGGAAAACTGCTCCTCACTTTAGGATCCTGCCAGCCTCAAATTTCTTCTCGTTCTTGTTTTGAGTGAAATCAGACACATCATAGGGGAGAACTCTCATTTCACATGAAGTTGGAACTTCATCTCCTAATATTCTGATAATCAAAACTTAACAGTAAATCACAATGTTATCAGTTTAATAATCCAAATCTCACATGTATTTATATACACAGTCATATTTAAAAAATATTCAAGCAAATTCTGTTTAAATAGGTTTTAAATTCAAACTGTTTGACATTTATACTTGAACCTGACGTCATCTTTGTTTTAGACTATGCCTAGATCCAGCATCGGCAAGTTTCAAATGTCCATCTTTAGAATTCATCATCCATGAAAACAATTCCACCGAGGGTAGATGCTGAGTTGAGAAATCTTTCACTCATCTACATTCCATGGGCAAGACAATCCCGAAGTAAGTCTGGTTGGTCCATTCCTAGATGCATCATCCATGCTTGTTTGGAAACTTACATTTGGTTGAAATTAAAAAAAAAACTTAACCTTGTCATTTTTCTAAAATGTAAATAAATACATGTAAAGTCTGGTAGTGTCCATTAAAATGCATCATCCATGCAATTTTCTACTTGCAGGTATGACTTATACTTACTAGGTACAGTAGACTTGCTCCTAAAACTTTTATGGCACAAAGGGAGGGGAGTTTAGTGTGGTATGAGGGTGTGCATAACTACATGTTAACTTGACACTGTGTGCAATGTGCAAGTTCAAAATAAAACTTTGGTAAAAAAAATTTTTGCATTTGAATAACCTTCATCAATATCTCTAATTTGATTGTGATCATTCAAATTTATATCGTTATCTTGAATGACTATTTCCAAATATTTCCTTGCTAAACAATTACTATCTTGTCAGAGTTTATACATAAAATGTAGGTTGGATAGAATCTATACGCAAGTACTGGTAAGTGCGTATCCATGAAAGATTGGTCAAAATAAAAAAATAGTTACTTGGAAATGAAACTAGAATAAAAAAACTTTTAACCTAGACTTATAAAAATAAAGATTTATTAAAAATAAAGGCCAGAAAAAGAGGCAAGCCTGGTAGTGTACTTCCATATACTAGTATTTTATTTTGAAATTACATGTACGATTCTTGTAAGTTTGGTCAAAATACTTAAATGACACCTGCTTCAAAAACATTAACCTGATCATTCTTTTAAATTAGCTGAAATTGCAGTCTCTGAAACCCTGGTTGGTACAATGAAACATACTTGAAGCATCTTACATGCATCCCTTAGGGGCTAGGGCATAAATGTCTGCTCCAAAAACTTTCATATTAGACACCAACACTTGCACTGATCCCATGGGTGTTACTAAAATTCCCGTCCACTTCATATTGGTGAGCAAAAAAATATTAAAATGCATATTTTTTATGCCATCTCTGATTTGATGAATAAATTTATGCAAGTAAAATTCATGCCGACAACCTCACCGCTTGATTTCCTGCAGAATCCGGAAAAGGGGCAAAACATCAATTGGCTGGGCTATTCCATTTGAGAAAAAAGTGACATTTGGTTGAAATTTAAAAGAAAAACTATAATTTTGTTTTTCTATTTATGTATTTTTCTAATGTAAATAATAGTTTATCTTTTATTTGCAAGGTACTCATTGACTTTTTTACTTGCATATGATGTATTAAGGTACAGGAGTACCCCCCTCTTTTTCAAAAGGGAGGGGAGTTTAGTGTGGTATGAGTGTGTGCAGGTATGTGTTAACTTGACACTGTGTGCGATGCGCAAGTGTGAGTAAGTTGTCGTCTGTTGTGCATGGTGGTGTGTAGATCTAGTCACCTGTATTGCAGGAAAGATTGCGTATTATAATATCGTAAGTCTTGTATGATTAATGCTGAATACAAATATAAACAATTACTATCATTGCCAGCTTATACATACAATACTTCAACATTCACTCAATCGGTATTTGGAGCATGTCGTTTATATATTTATTTGAACATCAATTAGATTATACATTACAGAGTCCAAATATTTTATAACCAAATTTTGTTTGTTTTGATTGTCTGTTGGAAAGTTTCTTTGGTGAAATTGGGAAAACACATACTTTTTGCCATTATGAATGGAGCAAAAAGCAGGCCCCTTCGACACCCTAAAAATGCCTGTCAGTAAAAATATTTGCATTATCAATACACAGTTGATTCAGGGCAAAGTTAACCCCACTTAATATCTGATGTCCCAAACTTATGCAGAGTCTAAAAGCACAATACATTTTCAAACGATATTTCACTTTTTTGTTTTATAGATTAATTCACCTGTTGGTTTTAAGAGGGATGTACGGCCATATTTAGTGCAGTGAGAACAAAATGTAAACATTTCTTCAAATGGCTAAAGTACATTATATTTTGATCAAATTCTAAACCCTTATGATAAAGATACAATAAATATGCATAACTGAATGCATGTTGTGCATATATAATCTATACTTTTGCAGAAAAATGCTTTTGATATGCTCCTAAGAACTGCGCAGCTACAGAATTTAGCAGAGCCTTAAAAAATCCAAAAAAATACGCAAAGTGTGCATTAATGTTCTCTCCCTTTTT